>NW_022589707.1:13257410-13497696 GCF_004348235.1 Phoca vitulina
GGGAGCCCGATGCGGGACTCGATCCCAGGACCCTGGGATCATGACCTGAGCCGAAGGCAGATGCTTAACCATCTCAGCCACCCAGGCGCCCTGTACTGAGCATTTTATATACATCATCTCTTATTGCAGTAATCCTATAAATTAGGTACTTTTATTATTCCTATTTTACAGATAAGGAAACTGAGGCTTGGAGGGGTTAAGTAACTTGCCAAAGGTCATACAGCTAGTAAACTCCACCCAGTCCCGTTCTCCCCAGAAGTCTGACTCTTAATTGCTGCAGGATCCCCTTTCAGCTGATGCCTTACCCTGCTACCAAGACCTTCAGGGCATCCCTGTTTATTGTAAACTGCCATAACCCTCCCCCCCACCACAGCCTCTAGTCCAGTGCCTTGTACAATATAAGCCTTCAATAAAGGTAGTTCCATTCTTTTCATCCACTTTCTCTCATGTACCGGCTGCACTAGTGCAAGATTTTTTTTTTTTTTCCCTGTGCGAAGTTACTGAGGTTTGAAGCAGAGGAAAAAAAATCACAGAAAGCCTCCTGCCTGTGGCTGTTGCTAGTTTTGCTTGCCGGGGTTCAGACAAATTCCCTACTTCCTTTTTTTTTACCTTCCCTGAGCTCCAAGACATCTGCTTAACTTCATCGTGTTCCCTCCCTTGGCCTACCACCCAGGAAGCAATAGATGGAGAAACAGCCAGGCTGTGTGCATGCCTTCTGCTTCTGCCTCCGGAGGGTGCCCCAGGTGCATCCACGCCGCAGTCCCTAGGTGGGCCAGGAGGGTGCAGGGCGCAGAGCCCAGCCATTCTAAATAAAACTCCTACTTCCACATTGCTACTGGTTTCCCAAGGTCTTCTGAGGCAAGAAGACTTCCAAAGAAAAGTAACTTGGTTTGGAATTCTCAAGCCGTCTTCAGTGGTGATTGATGGGCCACTGGCCTTGAAGCCAGAGCTGCTCAGTAATACAGGTACAGAGCAGGTGCACTGGGCTCCATGAAATATCACCAGCTCAGCTTCTGCCACTTGCCCTCACTATGCCCTTTTCCTATTGCTAGAAGATTAAAAATAACAAGAGAAGAAACCAAATTCTGAGAACTCTACACATATTTTCCTCCACAGTTTTTACCACCATCTCAAGTTGTCCAAAACAGCTAGTTATTTACAGTTCCCTCACCTCTCCTGAGCTGGCTCTTCCTCAGGATTTATTTTGATGCCTGTACCACCTACCTCATGGGTCTGAAGTCTAGGGGTCCACAGACTCACCCCACCCCCACCCTCTCACCCACCTGCTCTTGCCCACCTTCAAGTACCATCCGTCTGGACCTGACAGTCCTTTAGAGCCAGGAGAACTTGGGCCACTGCCTGGTTTCTAGACAGCTTGAATCACATAAATAAAGTCCTTAGAGTGAGCATTCTAGGTACTAAAAAGATTATGGCTGGTCGATAACATCCTTCGGGAAAATATAAATCTGTAGAGGGTAGTATAAGAAGGGCAAGGTCTCTTCCAGTGCTTTTTTCCATAATCTCACACAGACCGTAATGATGTTCACTGTGGCCTACGTAAAAGTATCCTTCGAGTTTGTTCAATTATCAGGTGGCCAGATGTTTTCGGGGGAAATTTGCCTTGCCTTCCCAGCTGCAGGGAAGAATCTTGAATAACCTAAGCCAATTATAGTAATTCCATTTTCCTTGCCAGTGATTGGCTTAGGAGTGGGCATGTGATCTAATTCTGGCCAATGAGGTGTGGGGGAGTTTTCTGGGTGCTTCTGAGAAGGTTAAATAGGGACGTTAGGCTGGGTTTTATGTTCCCTGTTGGCTTTGGATGTTGCTGTGTGAGTGCACAGGACTGGAGCTTGGGTGCCCACCTGTGATCACGGAACAACAGGCCTGACGACTGAGATCGAGACACCGTGGATAGCAGAGGTAAAGTGTGGGAAGAGCCCGTGCATCAGCTAAAACTGGTCTACCATTAGACTTCTTCTTATGAGAGGTGATACTTTTCTCCTCGTCATTTATGTGGTTGAACTGGGTTTGCTGTTACTTGGGCTGAAAACCTAATTCATCTGCATTTAACACAGATGCAGCCTCCCTCTACCACTTCCTGTGTTTCCCTCATTAGGGCACCAACTTCAGGCTAGCTTTTTTTTTTTTTTTTTTGCGGGGCTTGGGTTTTTAATGATATCCTCACATTCAGTCACCTCAGCCTCTTTCTCACCGAATGCTTGCTCAAGGTTAGACTTGTAATCTCTAGAATGGAACAGTGTGAAATGAATTCCCCAATCAGGTACATCAGAATTACATGGGAAATGGGCAGAAGATCCAGAGAAGATACACAAATGGGCAATAAGTGCATGAAAAGATCTTCAATATCACTGATCATTAGGGAAATGCAAATCAAAACCACAGTGAGATACCACTTCCCACCCCCTAGGATGGCTGCGATCAAAAAGGACACTAGCAAGTGTTGGCGAGGATGTGCAGAAACGAGAACTCTCATACACTGCTGGGAATGTGAAATGGTGCAACTGCTTTGGGAGAGTCCGGAAGTTTCTCAGAGGGTTAAACATAGTTACTGTATGAGCCAGCAATTCCACTCCTAGAAATAGACCCAAGAGAACTGAAGACCTAGGTTCACACAAAATCTTGTACATGAATGCTGATAGCAGCTTTATTTATAATAGTCAAAAAGTGGAAACGACCCAAATCTCCACCAGCAGATGAATGAAGAAACAAAATGTGGCATATCCATACAGTGGAATATTATTTGATAGGAAAGGGCATGAAGTTCTAATACCTGCTATGGTACAGATGAGCCCTGAAAACATGCTAAGCAAAAGAAGCCAGTCACAAAAGGTCCTGTGCTGTGTGAATCCATTTATATGAAATGTCCAGAAGAAGCAAATCCACAGAGACAACAAAGTAGATGGTGGGTGCCAGGGTGTTAGGGGGAACAGAGAATGACTGCTACAAAGTACAGGGGTTTTTTTTGGTGGTAATAGTTGTACAACTCTGAATATACTAAAAATCATTGAATTGTGTACATTAAACGGGCGAGTTTTATGATAGGTGAATTATATCTTAAAGCTGTTTAAGAAAGAAATCCAATTAAACCATTTTTGCTTTCTGAATTTACAAGAATTGGAATTGCTCCCATTCGTTTGTTAAAAAATAATATAGGCAAAAACATTTGCTATATAGGATAATAATAAATGTGACCTTGATGCATCAAAAAAAAAAACCACACACTTGGGGAGTTTAAATTATGGATTCCCTGGGCATCTCCTGAGACCGACAGATCGGACTCTCTGGGAGTGAGGTCAAGGAATGCGCAGCTCCCCAGAGAGAGACCCTCCTCATGCTCAAGTATGCCAACTGAGAGACGAGAGGAGAGCTCTGGCCTTCCCAATAATGGTTCCTGCCTAGTGGAAGGTGCTTATTTGCAGAAAGAAGGCTGAGTGTTGCATACAAAGCCATAGCACAGTGTATCATGAAGACAGAGTTATGGCAGAGTTTTAGAGTCACAGACCTTATCTTGAGTCTTGGCTCTGTTAACCAGAAAGCTGTGTAAACACTGCGAACTTACTTAAACCTCTTCAAGTCTGTTTCATAGTCTGTAAAATGGGGACAAGAACATTGCCCCCAATGGGGCTGATGTAGTAACAGTTAAAAGTCTGAGATGCTTCGTACAGTGTCTGGCTCCTAATAAGTTTTTATCAGAGTGGCATAAAAGAGTTGATATATTCTAAAGTATATCTTTACATCAATGTCAGTCTTAGGAAAACACTATTTGAAGGATTTAGCTCAAGGGCACACAGAAATGTCTTTATTGAACTGTTAGCCATACGGTGAAGTCCATAGAATATAAACCCTATGAGAGCAAGGCCCTGTTTTTGGCTCCATGCTGTGTTTTCAGCGTCTGGAGAGTAGTTATTCTTAAATATTTGTTGAGGGCATGAGGGATACAGGGTTTTCAGCAGTTGTTGTGAGTTAATGTTCCCTGAGTCCCTTGCCATAATGTGAGTAGCGCCATTTGCCTGATTGTGGACACCTGGTGTCTTAGTTGGCTCGAGCTGCCGTAACAAAATACCATTGCCTGGGTGGCTTAAACAAGAGACATTTATTTCTCACAGATCTGGAGACTGGGAAGTCCAAGATCATGGTGCCGACTGATTTGTTGCCTAGTGAGGAAACTCTTCCTAACTTGAAGATAACTGCTTTCTCTCTGTGTCCTCATAGCTGTGTCTCTTTTTCTTATAAAACCACTAATCCCATCATGAGGGTCCCACCCTCATGACCTCATCTAACCCTGATTACTTCCTAAAGGCCCCATCTTCAATTACCATCACGTTGCGGGTAGGGCTTCAACGTATGAATTTGGGGGACACAGTTCAGTCCATAACACCTGGTTCTTCCTCCAGCCCCAACTCATCAGCAAATATCTGTGCTGCTTCCCACCCCCCAATCCTAGCTAGACCTGCCAGAGATCTGCCTTTCTTGCTTCTGCCCACTCCTCCCCCTCCCAGCCCTGGCCAGCTTTTCTTCATATTATGGCCCCTGTTCGCTGCTCTGCTCAGCTGACCAGATTTAATCTATAAACTCACAGTAGGCAACATTTGTAGAGCCTTGTGTCAGTCCTGATAAATCTTTGTTCTCAAAAATTTCTGTTAATGCCACCCAAGAGAATGCCAGCAGACATGGAAATATCTTTGAAAAAGTATCATTCTATCATGGTAGGACCAAGGTCATTGCTAGAAGAGTTGGCATGCTCTGCTTGGACTGGCTGAGCTCATGGCTTCCCATTGCACAGCCTTTCCATTGGCACATCTTCGTTTCATTTGCTGTAGATTATCATCAGGACTGAAGTCAACAGTTGTGCCTCCTGAGCCTCAAGGAACAGGCTTCTGCTCCTCTCTGCCAGCAGTGTTGGTTAACAAACACTGTCTTCCAACATGCCTCGCTTGGTGATCATTTGCCTTGGGTTTCTAACCTCTCCCTCCACAGATTGTTTGCTTTCTCTCTGAGGGTTGGTGTTTCCTGCACCTCCCAAATTAGTATCATCTGTGAATTTCATCACACACTGTTTGCCCTGCTTCTCCCAGCTCATTAACAGGCATCGATGTTTAAGACCTTCTCCATCATGGCAGGAGAGACCACCAAGCTGCCATGAGCTCTGGTGGGGGGGAGGGGGTTTGCCTCCAGTGCCAGGAGGTGGGCCTCTGCTGAGATGGAGGTGACCCCTGTCTAGAAAGAGGAAACCTTGGAGCATTTTAGAAGCCAGTTGGGAGCTCAGAGAGTCAGCAGTGGATAGATGAGAGACACCCCCTGCACGCTCAAGTGGTCTGGCTCTTCCTCTCAACTTGGGAAGCTCTCCCCAGGCCTGAACTGGGGGCTCAGAGGCATCATAGCATCCCCTGCTCCTGTTGGTGAAGTGAGAGGCCACATGTCCTGGCTTTCTTCTTGGCCCAGAGGCTCCTACCCAGCAGACAGCCTTTGCTGCCCACTGTATCTTCATCCTGACCCCAGGCATTGTTTTCACTAGTGTTAGCACGAGACCTCGCAGAAGGTAAATACCCAAATGTTTGAGTGAAGGTATCTAGGTCTATGAATCAACTTATAGTCAATATATGACCATCAGTATTGCCAAACTGCGGGAATTCCAGTCAAAAGCAAAACTAAACATTTAAGTTGGCCTATTTGGTTTCATAATGGGGTTACATCATTTGCTTAATCTTTAAAAAAAAAATAAGAACAGCTTATTAAAATATCATCTATATGCCATACAGTTCCCCCTTTTCAAGTATACATTTCAGTGTCTTTTAGCATCATCACAAGGTTGTGCCACCATCACCACAGTCTAATTTTGGAGCATTTTCATCACCCTAGAAAGAAATCCTATGGCCTTTAGCAGTCACTCCCCATTTCCCACACCATTCCTCAGTCCCTGGCAACCACGAATCTACTTTCTCTCTCTCTAGAGTTCCTTGTTCTAGATATTTCATAAAAATGGAATCCTACAGTATGTGGCTTCTTTCACTCAGCACAATGTTTGCAAGGTTCACCCCTGCTGTAGCATGTGCCACAACTTCATTTTTTCTTATGATCAAATAATATTCCACTGTATGAATATGCCACATTGTTGATAGAGATTAGGGTTTCCACTTTTTTACTATTATGAGTAATACTGCTGTGTTTGTGTAGACTTTTGTTTTCATTTCTCTTGGGTATATACTTAGGAGTGGAATTTCTGGGTCCTATGGTACCTACCTATGCTTAAAATTTTGAGGGACTGCCAAACTTTTCCAAAGTGGCTCCACCATTTTACATTCCCACCAGCAGTATCTGAGGGTTCTAATTTCTCCATATCCTCATCATTACTTATGCCTTGTCTATCTTTTTGATCATAGTCATCCTAGTTGTTGTGAAGTGGTATTACATTGTGATTTTGAATTACATTTCCCTGATGACAAATGACATTGAACATCTTTTTGTGTGTTTATTAACCATTTGTATATCTTCTTTGGAGAAATGTCTGTTTAGATTATTTGCCCATTTTTTAACTTGGGTTACTTTTCACTGTTGTGAGATTTCTTTAGGTATTTTGGAAACCAATTCCTTATCGGATATGATTTTCACATATTTTCTCCCATTCTGTGGGTGTCGTTTGCAGCACAAAGCTGTTAATCTTTATGAAGCCCAATGTATTTGTTTTTCTTTTGTTTCTTGTGGTTTTGGCATCATAGCTAAGAAACTGTTGCCTAAATGAAGGTTATAACAATTTACTCCTATGTTTTCTTCCTTTTTTAAAAAAGATTTATTTATTTTAGAGAGAGAGTGTGCACGGGTGAGGGGAGGGTCAGAGGGAGAGAAGCAGACACCCCGCTGAGCATGGAGCCCAGTGCAGGGCTCCATCTTAGGACCCTAAGATCATGACCTGAGCTGAAATCAAAAGCTGGACACTTAACCTACTGAGCCACCCAAGCATCCCACCTATGTTTTCTTCTAAGAGTTTTATAGTTTTAGCTTTTACATTTAGGTCTGTGACGCATTTTGAGTTGATTTTTGTATATGGAGTGAGGAAGGGGTCTAATTTCATTCTTTTACAGGTGTACTTGTTTTGAAAGAGTGAGAATAACTCCACCCCCTTCAGCCTGTGCTGTCAGATTATAACCCACGCCCTGGTCCATCCCACCTCTCAGGGCATCTAGCAGCAAGTGAAGTGGTGCCTGAGATGCCATTTGGGGAAAGATGAGCATGGAGAGTATGCAACTAAAGAGCCAACAGACTGAGGGACCAGCTTTGGATTTCAACTGACAGCATCTCTTTTGCACCACCCACTCCTCTCCTGGTTGTTAAATTGGGAGCAGCATTACACTGGGAGTCACTTTGGACTTTTTAAAAATATGAAATGTTAAGTAGTGCCTCAAAGTTTGTGTCCTTGGCAGAACACTGCCTGGGGGAAACCACTAAGGCATGGTGCTTACTGAGTGTCAGACACCATTCTGGGTGTTTTACCTGCATTTACTCATTTATCAAGATACCTGCGAGCCCTCCCTTCAGGCCCATGCATCTCCCCTTCAGGGAGGAAGGTGGAAACAGCAAGGGGTGGGGGATAGGTTGGAGAGTGGAGGGGAGTGATATTAGGGAAGGGAATCCAATCGAGGAAGAAGGTGGCATGTGTGGAAGAGGATGTTGGAATAAAGGAGCATCTTAGAGCAAGCCTACCAGGGCTGCTCAAAGGCTGTGTGCATGTACATGCGTATGGAGGGGCATCTTGGTGTCTTTCTCATCTCTATGCCTCCCCTTCCTCCTGGCGTCTCTGCTGCTCTATGCTGCTGCTGCCCAGGGTGGGCCTCATGCTGTGGGTACCCACCCTGCTCTGCCCCAGTTCTTCAGGGAGCTCTCCTCCCCCTCACCTGGGTCACTATCTAATGAGATCAGCTAAACTTCAGCTCTGGGTTAACCAAACCAGTTGATTTATTTGCATGTTGGCTTATCAGGCTTTAAAATGCTTTAGCTTTGAAGGGGCCAGTGTCAGGGCTGGTACCTCATTGGGTTGGAGAGGGAGAAGGGCCCCTTCAAGCTAAAGCCTTTTAAAGCCTGGTTTCCCTGACCCAGAGCAGTGAATCTTCCTGATGTACCCCCAGACCCTGGTCTCTGCCCGTCATGGACCTACCCCAACCTACAGTTGACACGGGATGTGAGAAGTGGAAGGAGCCCTGAACAAGGGGCCAGGCTATGAGGAACTAAAGCCCTGCTGAGTTGCCAACTACCTTTGTGCTCCTGGGAATTAAGTCCTCGCCTGGCCTCATCTGCCTGGGGAACATGAACGACTTGACTAGACTCTGGCCAGACCCTTGCCGCCCAGCTCTGATTTTCCATATTGTCCTCCCAGGCAGGGCTGGCCGCTCTGGGTCCTGCTTTGAGCTTCCATAGCCAGTCTCCCCCATCTGAAATGGAGGTCTGTGCTTTCTCTTTCTCCATTTTCAGGGCATGTGGGTCAGATACACCTTGTATCTGCCATCTCTCAGGGGAGGCAGCTGCTAGGGCAGCCACTTACAAGCTCTGTGAACTTGGGCAAGCTCTCTAGTCTGTTTTGCCTCCATTTCTCCATCTATATAATGGGGATGGGTTGTTGTGAGGATTAAGTGAGTCAACGATAAACCTCTCTGAACAGAGCCTAGCACAGGATAAGGGTTAACCATGAGCTCCCATTATCACAACTGCTGCTGTTTTGCCTGTTTCCAGTTGATCCTGCACACAGCCTTGCCCTGTCAACCCTGGAAGGGCTGCCGAGTGTCAGACCATGCTGCTGTCTTGCTCCCCATTTCCCACTTGTTGGGCTGAGTTCTGCTCTGTCACGTCTCCCTCCAAGCTCCCCAGCCTCAGCCTGCCTTCCTTCTGGCCACATGGGGATGCACATAAATCAGACTTGGGGTATCTGCATGTCTTGGGTCCGGAAATCTACACATCTAAAACCTACATTTCCATACCTACGGAATCATTCTTCAACCCACAGTTTTTAATACCTTCCAGTATGTTGTATCTCTACCTGGTAGACTACACATTGAGATTTCTTCCTCTGTTCCCTTGGTCCTCCACGGTCTACTCTTGGTCCTAGATCTTTAGCTGTTGGGTGGCAGATTATTTTGAATCATTTGTTTTGGATCGTTTTTAAATGATACCTATTTATAAACTTGGAAAATGCAAGAAAGTGAGATAAGAACAAAAGTAGTTGTTTATTAATCCTTTAAGTGAAAACACACTTAGACATGAACAATGACATGATTTAATTCTTTAAAGAGATTTAGCTAACGTATTTTTAGTGACAAGTTTTAAGAGGAGTTAAACATGCTTATTTGACAATGATAGTAGTTTTAATTCCTTTTAATTCAATAATCCTTTACTTCTGTCCTAGTGAACAAATGTCCCCTGTACTCTTAGCTACTGATACTTCTACATCCTGCATCACTTTCTCCCTGAACCAAGATGTTGATAGAAAAATTAGTTGTGTTATCAAATGCTGAATTAAACAAATTTATACCAGCCTCTTCACTGAAGGACTTTTCAGAGCCTTTAACAGTTAACATAATTTCCTAGGAATGACAGGCTGTATCGAGTATTGCCCAAACTCAATTATAGAAGAGTCCCACACTTGTTTTTAAACGTACATTTTAACATCTTGCTAGGAGTTAGGATCCCCTGAAACTCCATTTGAGAAACACCACTTTATATTAAGCCCATCCAACTTTTCACCTGTTCACACCCCAAAGCCAATAGCACAGGATTACATGTGGCTGAGTTGAGGAGCAGCCTAGAGCCATTACTGATTTCTGTGTGAAGCAAACCTTGGGTGAAATAGAACATCAGGTGTGCAATAGAACACAGGGCTTCATGTCTTGGCATTGCTGCTCGAAAACTACGTGAATTTGGTTAATCACAGCTGAGGCTGTTTCCTTGCCTACAAACTGGGGATAATATCTGCCTCCCAGGGTTGTTGTAAAGAATAAATGACATTGTTTATGAAAGTGCTTAGTTAAATCTAAATGCTCTAGACAAGTAATTTTAAGGTGTTTATTAGTATAGGAATAAACCCAAAAATTGTAACCTTCATAGTATTGGGTTTTATCAACTTGGCTCATGCCTGGTGCTCCAGAATCCACAGGCCTTTCTAACCTGACAAACAGCATCCTCACTCTCTAGGACTTCCTGGAGAGAGACACAGAAGCACCTGCTCTGCTGTGCCAACCTCACCCTGGCCCACCACGGGAACCCACTCCATTCATGTTGGAAGTCCCCCTGCGCACGGATGCCCAACTGCTGGGCCAGGAGAACTGCTGCTCAGTCTGTCATGGACGGTAAGAAGTAGCCAGAGCTCCAGGAAGCCATCACTTCCCTCCCCACTCTCACTCTGTCAACAGATCTTCACTGAGCTGGGGCCCCAAGGGGAAATAGCACACTAGCAAACACTCAGAGGTAGAAATTGGAGGCGCATCTCCTGCCAATGGTCCTCTTTCAGTCTGGTGGGACTGGCATGAGCCACCAACTTCAGAGTCTCCATTTCTCCATCTGCTAAAATGTCTGATATTGCTGACCTCATGAACAGTTTCGCAGACAAGAAAATGTCAAACTTCTGGCCCTCAAGGGGCTTCATTTTAGTGTGGGAGGAAAGATTCACCCTCTAAGTAAGAGCAAGTGACTTTTTTAGGATGAAGGAGCTGCCATAAGGCAGAATGTGACATCCACACATAGCTGTGTGGCTACCTGAGCTGGCCGTGGCCGAGGAACCTAACATCGTGGTGTGATGGTGTCCCAGCTCAGGATGCCCTGACAAAATACCACAGACTGGGTGGCATAAATGCAGTTATTTTCTCACAGTTCTGGAGGCTGGAAGTCTGAGATCAGGGTGCCCACAGGGTCGGGTTCTGGGAAGGGCTTCTTTCCTGGCTTGCAGACAGCAGCCTGCTCACCATGTCCTCACAGAGTCTTTGCTCAGTTAACATGTGGAGAGACAGACTCTCCAGTGTCTCTTCCTATAAGGCCACCAATCCCATCCAACTAGAATCCTACCCTGATGACCTCATCCAACCTTAATTATGTCTGAATACAGTTACATTGGGGTTAGGACTTCAACATATGAATTGGGGGAGGGGGGCACAACTCAGTCCGTAGCAGATGGCAGTGAGGTCGAGGCTGTGCACCATGTCCAGGGGTCTGGATTTCATGCAGACCATCCTAACCATTACAACGGCAAAATGTTAGACCCCTAATCCTTCGAAATCCCTAGTTTACCCCTTACTTTGAAGGATGAGGAAATCACAACTCCTAGAAATGAAGTGATACTCTTAAGGTCCCACAATCTAAATCCTTGACTCCCTTAGGGATTGCCATTTTAAGAATGTGATTTCTAAAAAGCCATGCCCATTTAAGCCACCTTAAGCTACTTCCAGGGCTGTGCATTTCCTGTATCGCAGGCACTGTTCACATTTGAGCTTGCTTAATGTCAGGCCATTGTAAATAGATTTTTAGCAGCCCCCGTGATGAAATCTCAAGGCAGGGAACCCTAAGCCCAAACTATTCTCTTCCTACCCCCTTTCCCTTAGAAGCTTCTGGAACCTCCAAGGAAACCCTAGGGCTTCTAGAATATAAGCAGAAATTCACTTAGTTAAGTCCAACATCCTTATTTGAGCGATAGGCCCAGAGGAAAGTGAGCTTCCCAGAGTTACACAGCAAGGATAGAAAGTTAGCTCCATGCCTGGGGCAGAACCAAGTTCTCCATTCAAAGGCTTGAGTTCTTCCAGTCCAGAAGACTCTAAACTCAACCAAGTGTCAGAATCACGTGGGTGTTTAAAATAGCTGTCTTTTCAGGTGTGACTTCAAAGAATTCAATTCAGGAGGTCTAGACTGGGGCCTGGTATGGAGATATTTAAGAAACACCAAGTGACTGACGTGGCTGCTCTTGCTAGAACCAGGCGTTTTTGTTCATAGTGTGTAAGCAGCTTTACTGAAGCCAGCAGTAGGAGTCTCTGAGGCTTTCAGCCCAAGTTGTCCTTGGCTTTGTATGTCCCTGTGGCACTAAGAGCTCTATTCTTGATTCCACCAAAGAACTGAAGGGTGATTCCTAAAGCTAGAGGTTGTGTCTGGTCCACAGCGTCACTTGGTAGACTCATCCAGAAAGTGCCCAACACATTCCTATAGGTGGAATAACAGGTGCAGACGGGCGATCCCACTAATTATCACCATCTGGATGAATAGACTAAAAAAAAAAAAAAAAAAACCAAAAATATGTGATGGAATTTTCCTTGCTTTGTTTTCTTATTTCTGGTGGCTTAAATATTGTGTTTGGTTTAAATACAGGCATGATTCGACCACAAATATTATGAGCAGAAAAGCCAACACAGCAGACTCTGTGGAGAGACTGTTGCTTTCAGGTAGGACATAAAAACAGTGCTTGCTGCGTCTGCAGGTGTTTCTGGTTCCTCCTGGCATGTGTCCCCTCGCTCCTCCCTGGGACATCCCTGTATAGTTAGTGTACTCCCATTTGAGGGAGAAATAATGGGAGGGGAAGAGGTTAGATGGCTTAAGGTCACAAAGAATTGGTGCATGTGGACGGCAGGTCTTAGCTACAACCAGGTCTGGCCTTGGTTTCTGGCCCCCTGAGGTGGGACTGAGAAAGAGGGCTGAGTTCATGACCCCTGGAATCAAGGAACCAGGAATGGACCTCCAGTTAACTGCGCTCGTTTTTGTTTTGATGATTAAGAAGGAACATTTGAAGTCATCGTCTGTGTTAAGTACCTTCCAAACCTGTGCAACATCCTCCTGGCCCCTGGATAGTTGTTGCTACCTTCATGATAACTGCTGAGAGGGGAAGGGGGCGGTCATTGTTGAGCTCAGCTGCCAGGGCACCCCTGGGGAGAGGTGGCTCTGATCAGCTGGCCCCTTCACTATTGGGGAAGATGAGATTTTAATCCTGAAGATAGGGTCTTGGCAGACTGTCATGGTTTACGTTCTGTTTCTGGGGGCTCTGCACCTGGCCTTTCCCCACGTCCCACTCTCCTTGAAGAGAGTAGAACTGGGTCTGATGTGGTCAGCAAGTGAGAACAAGGCTGCCCGCTTTCCTCTTTTCCTGTAGCTTGGGAATCAGAACCAGGGCTAGTGTAGGTAGGCGGGTGCTGGCAATTCCATTTTGACCTGCTAAGCACCATGGGGCTCAGAGATATAAAAGGAGAGATCCCTGCCCAGCCTTATCCCAGACTTCACAGGATAATGCCAGGCAGGGGGACACAGGGCTGGGCCTGGTCAAGCAGGGTTCTGTGGGAACGCAGAGGGAGGAAGGACCTTGCTGCAGAGGGATGCAGCTGGGGTAAGGCAGGGGTGAGCTGGCTTGTCCAGGCTTCTAGAATCAGATTCTGAAACCTAGCAAATCCAGGTTACTTACAGAATCTCTATTTTATATCTATGTGATCTTGGAGTACCGAACCTGCCGGTTTCTTTGAGTCTCTTTGCTTCTGTGGACAGGGTTGGTGCCAGGCTAAGCCAATTACCTATGAAAGCGAAAACATCTCTTCCGCCACTGGTTTCTCTTAAGTGAAGGCATTGGAGCCCTTGTTAAACAGAAAACGTTATCTGACCACATTATTAGTTGTAACACCTCAGTTCCATTTAGCAAAGCAGATTTGCTAATCCCTACCAGGGCTCTGGGAGGACAGGTCAAGGGACAGGTGCTGTTTAGTTAGTTGTGAGATGGAGTGAGAGAACCAGGAGGGTGCCCTGACCCAAATGCCCCATTCCTGAGGCAGAAAGAAGTTTGCTGGAGGATGCTGGGCGGATACCTAGTTGTGGCTGAAGGAGCCCTTACAGCTTGTCAGTGATGCCCAGCATCTGCCCTTGGGCTGGATCAGGCTGCACTGTTTGTACCTGTTTCTTCAGCCCTGTACCTGTGATCTGTCCGGCTGAGCCCCCCACACAGCTCACCCACCTGCCTCCCTCCTGTCCCCCTTCACCACCCCTGTCAGTCATCAGTTCTGGCTTTTCTCATGTGAATCAAGTCCTCTGGCCTACAGCTGTGTTCCCCTAGTCTGGATCCTCTGCCTTTTGCAACGTGGGAAAAATGGTGCATGACTTGAGCCCCACCCCCGCCAAGGGGTTCTGGGGTCTTCATTTGTAAAGCTTAAGCAGTCTCACCACTTAATGTCAGTAATCTGGATTTTGCAAATCTGGTGAATTATTTCTTTTCTTTTAAAGATTTTATTTATTTATTTATTTGACAGAGAGAGACACAGCGAGAGAGGGAACACAAGCAGGGGGAGTGGGAGAGGGAGAAGCAGGCTTCCTGCGGAGTAGGGAGCCCGATGTGGGGCTCGATCCCAGGACCCTGGGATCATGACCCGAACCGAAGGCAGACACTTAACCGACTGAGCCACCCAGGTGCACCCCTGGTGAATTATTTCTGACAGAATTATGGTAAGCTAGGCCGTTGAAAGAAGAGGCATTTTTAAATAGATGAAGATGCCATTATCGGTTGAGCTGGGGTTGCAATAAGCAGAAAGGAGTGAGTTGGGGAGTTCACTGGGGCAGGAAGGGTTCTGGGCTACCCCCAGAATTGGGGCTGACCCCTGCATGAGTGTACCAATGAAGAAGGCTGAGGGACAAACCACAGCACCCCCTGGTGGGCGTCACACTGACCTGCCATCTCATTAAATGACCGCGGTGGGTCTGGTGAGCAAGGAGTCCTCCCCAGTCCCTCTCCTGGACCCCTGAGGCAAGAAGCTTTCGTTTTCAAAAGCACTAGTCAGCGTTAAGAATATGGTAGGTAGCTATAGAAGACTGCAAAGTCGAGTTGCTTGCCCTGACACACCATGGGGATGGGTCTAATAGTAAAGAAATTAAGTTAACCCATAGAAAGATCTAGCCTTTGCTCTCAGCTCCTGGCAGGTGATCTCTAGGCCCTTGGAATATCCCACTTGATAAGAGTGTCTTTCTTTGCCTGGGGGCCTTGAGCCACACTGGACAATGTGATTTATGATAGGGGTTTTGGGCCATGCAGTATCCACTCTACCTCCAGAGGGGTCAGCCATGTCGGCAGTCAACTGTGGAACCCCCATGCAAATTCTACACACCAAAGCTCAGGTGAGCTCCCTTGGTTGGAAATGCTCTGTGCATACATCCTACATCATTGCTGGGAGGAGTTAACATGGTCCGCAACTCCATGGGAGCTCTGCGTGTGGAATTTCCTGGACTCTGCCCTATGTGCCTTTTCCCTTGGCTGATTTGAAGCTGTATCCTTTAGCTGTAATAAACTGTAATGGACTATAACAGCTTGCAGTGAGTTCTGGAAGTCCTAGTAAATTGTAGAACCTCAGGATAGTCTCAAGAACACCCCCACACCCCCAAACCTTGTAGTTGGTAATTATGCAGGAGAGTAGAATCCTTTACCATATGAATGTGTTTTTAATGCTGGCTATGTGACTAAGTTCACGGACTACAGGCAGACAGACAGGTTGAACCTAAAAAATTTCAAGAAAAAAGTGCTAGAGACACAGGCTCTTAGAGGCACAGATGTCACAGCAGTGACACTGGGCTGTGGGCCAAGCTCACTGCATGATGGGCCTTGTGAGCTTCAAGTGCAGATACAAACTGAGCTAGCTGGGCTGTCACTGAAACACTTTCTGCTGCCAGGATGGAGAGAAATCCTAAGTAAATATGCAGGGTTAGAGTGTAATTATGGCCCAAATGACTGTAGTGCATCCTTGCTGGAGAGGAACTCTGATTCCTAGGGTTCAGTGGGCATAGCATCTGGGTGGATTAGGGGTGGAAAGATGGGTTAGTAACAGGAAGGAGAAGAATAAACAGGTAATGAGTCAGAAGAGGATTTGGATCCTAAGATTGTTAGGACTATTAAGTGATGAATCACGAAATTCTAGTCCTGAAACCAATATTATACTATATGTTAGCAAACTAGAATTTAAATAAAAACTTGAAACAGACAAAAGATTGTTATGGACTGGTCATGACCTTGGGCAGGTCATTGCTGTTGCTGGATCTTTGCCCATTTGGCATCTTGCAAGCAAGTATTCATATAGTTTATAGGAGGATGGAGATAGATTCAGGGCAAATAATAGAAGAGAACAAACATTTGTACTTTCTCTGTCAGGCTTGACTTACTACATTAATCAAGGTTCATAGAAACAGAACCAATCATACACACACACATGCATACATGGAGAGAGAGACTGAGAGGTTTATTTTAAGGAACTGGCTTGTGGGATAGTGGGGGCTGGCAAATCTGAAATCTATAGGACAGGCCAGCAGGCTGGAAACTCAGGGAAGAGTCGATGCTGTAGTCTTGAATCAGAATTTCTCAGCAGGCTAGAAAATTCATGTAAGTTTTCTATGTTGTCATCTCGAGAATCCCTTCTTTAGAAAGGGAATCTTGGGGGTGCTTGGGTGGCTCAGTCGATTAATTGTCTGACTCTTAATCTCAGCTCAGGTCTTGATCTCGGGATTATGAGTTCAACCTCACATTGGGCTCCGTGCTGGGCACAGAGCCTACTTAAAAAAAAAAAAAAAAAAAAAAAAAAAGAATCTCAGTGTTTGTTTTTAAGGCCTTCAACTGATTGGATGAGGTCCACCTGCTTTACTCAAAGTCTACTGAATTAAATGTTAATCACATCTTAAAAATAGCTTCACAGCAATACCTAGACTGATGTTTGACTAAACAACTGGGTGCCATAGCCTAGCCAAGTCAACACATAAAAATAACCATCACACTTACCCGATTTAATGCTCACAGCAACAATGCAATGTAGGCAGGGCAGTAAAGAACAGAAGTGAGGCTGAGTCTGAGGTATGTCTGGCTTCATTTTCACGTGATACCATGCTGTATCTTGTAGATAATCCCTAAGATCTTCCAACTGGGTCATCTAACTCTTTGTAAACCAAACAACACATCATTTTTCCTGTTGTCTCTACCCCCAAAGGAATTGCTGGTATTGCCCCTCCCCAACACACACACACAAGGTAATGATTTCTTAGGAGCCTGGAAAGCTTTTTAGTAGCCAAAGACTTGTCCTTGTGTCCAGACTCTGATACTTACTAGCTTCTTCTTAATCTCTAAATTTGAAACTCCACTGAATGGTTCAGGGAATGCATTTGTTCATTCAACAAAGTCTATTAAATATTTATGATCTAGACATTATGATAAGGCTTGGGGTTGGAATATGGCTAAGACATATGGCTCAGTCTAGCTGGTCTTGAGAAGATTATGATAAGATGAGCAAATGTTTGCAAAGTGCTTTTGCTATTGTGAAATGCTGGCTCTAAATTTCTACATGCTCATTATAGCCACTGAATATACAAGCTTCCATGATCCTGTGAAAATGATGTCGTTGACTTAATTATCAGCGTGGTGGTGACTAACCATTGCATGCATTCTGAGCACTTCTTTGCCTAAAAAGTTTATCAATTGCTTAACCACCTGTAAAATCTCCGGATTCCCAGAAGAAATGCTAAAGAAAGATCTGAGCTGAAACTCAACCATGAACTTCACCCAAGAGAGGAGAGAGTGAACAGAAGTGAGGAGTGTCATTATGTAAGGTCTGATTTCTTAAAGTGCCGGGTGTTAATAATCAAACTTTCACTAATGGAGAAGAACATAGCAGAGGAAATGTTATGTCTGTGAAGTTAAAAACTCTTCTCATGCCCAAATGACTCATATTCCATTTGGGAAAATGCCCCATTCTAAGGATGATGAGTTAACTAGGTAAGTTGTCTCATGACTGGAGAGGCACACTTGTCATTTATTTACCTGGTAATGTCATGGATGAGTCATTTTCTTAGGAGTGCTACTTTTGGGCTCAAGGGTTATAACTGGAATGATATTTTTACCCTGAAAAGTATGAATAAGTAGAGTGTATATTTTACCAATGAAGAGCAGTGCTGTTCCTTCATAAGGGATTTTGAAGATATATTGATGGAGAGAAAAAAATCAGCTTTATCAACCCATGTGGGCCCTGAAGTAAAAGTGACCAGGAATACAGAAAGTACCCAAATGGGCCTGCAGAAGGCTAAGTTGTTAAATACATGTATATTTATGTATGTATGTATGTATGTATATAACAAGCACACACACACATACCTGTAAAATGTATGGATTTCATCACAGTGTCAAGGGATGAGGGATTCAGTGTGATTCTGGAAGGGAGGTAGGAAAACGAGAGGCAAGAATAGATACAATTAGGGAAAAACTGAATGTAAATAATATTCCCAGTTGCATTAGGGAACCAATTTTGGTTTCAGTTCCTGAGCATGTCAAGGGTGGGTGGCCACTGAGGGCCTGCTGTGTGGGCCGCAACACAGGAAGATCTGCTTCTGCTTTTCCCTCTAGAGGCCCCTTCCAGCTCTGGAGCTGCTGCCCACCAGCCCCTTGTAGGTGTCTGTAGTGGCTGGAGGGACGGATGACAGGGTTTCTGAGCCTCTGCTCCAGCCACCGCTGTTTTCCCTTCGAAGAAGTTAGTGAGCAGATCCTCAGAATGGCCTCCACTGCTCCCCTCCTTCTCCACCACAAGCCTGTCCATGCCGAAAAGACTTCTCTCATCTCGGCTGCCCCTGGGCCACTGAGTTGTCGAAGCAGGCAGCTGTTGAGCGGTGCATTTGTTCCACATGTGAGTTCACTGGAGTCTGGTGTGTGTGGCAGAGCTTTCCAGTCTGTTCCCTCAGCTTTTTTCTCAGACTCCCTGGCTCAAAAGAGGGTTCTGGCTTTCATATCTGTAGGATGTGAAAACAAGATTCTGTGTCTGCTATATACAGTTGCGCACAGGTGTTAGGTAAGAAATACATGTGTTATGAGTATAAAATGTGGTCTTAAGCCTCAGATGCATAAATCTATTTATTGCCAGCCATGTGCATCTGTTTACAAATGACCCAGTGGTCCCTGCCCTAGTCTAGGGAATTACTTAGGACCATTCAAAATGAACCATACTTGTCAACATGTTCTAAAAGCCAGTTAATAAAAAAGGAAAATGTCAGGTTGCTTCCACATTGATCTAAGCAGGATTTTTTAAAAAATATACCTAGTGAAAGTTATTTATGAGACAATTTCTGTCATTTTACACTCAAGAAATTTCAATGATATCTCATTGCCTGTAGTGAACAAACCAGGTTCTGGCTGGTCATTCAAGGCCTTCCACAGTCTTGACCTAGCATTATTTCTCTTTAAGATATGACCTCCGTTGCTCATACCACAGATTATTTTGGTTTGGATGTACTTTTGGTTGGTGCATGGCCAGAACACAAGTAATCAAAAGATTACTTTTGACCATGTGAAAAAGTCTGTTTCTTGGACAAATATATAATTGACACACACATCCATTTTGCAGATGGACCAAAGCTGGAAGGGATAGTGAATTCATTTATCAACGAATGTTGACACCTAGGCTGGGCTTGGTTCCCTGATATAGCAGGGAACAAAACAAAGCCTCTGTTCTCATGGAGCTTGCATACGAGAAGGGAAGACAGGCTGACATGTCAGATGAGGTAAGACTAGATATCAAGCAGCTTGTGATGGGGGTTATTGCTGGCCTCAGAAAGGCAGCTTCTCTGATAAGGTGACCATTGAGCAGAGACTGGTGTAAAATGAAGGAGAGCACCAATTAAGATTCAGGAGAATGGTGTTTTCAGGCAATGGGAAGAGCAAATGCAGACTCTGAGGCATGGGTATGCTAGGAGGGTTTGTGCAACAGCAGGAAGGCCAGTTGTGGCTGCGGTGGAGTGAGTGAAGGTGAGAATAGTAAGAGGTAAGATCAAGAGGTAGCTAAGGCCAGATTGTATAGAGCATTCTGGTCAGGGTAATGGCTTTGGATTTTACTCTGAGTGACATGGGAAGACACTGGAAGGTTTTGAGCGGATGAGAGGTATGAACAACTTACGTACTTATGTCTTAAGTGATTCCTTTGGTTGCCATATGCAGAACAGGCTACTGTGGGCTTTAGGGGTGGAAGCTGGGAGACCAATTAGGAGAGTCTTCTAACAGTCTGGGTTAGGGATTAGGTGGTTTGGACTAGGGTATGGGTGGGGGCAGTGGTGAAAATGGTTAGATGTTGTAGATACTTTGAAGGCAGAGTTGTAAGGATTTTCTGATAAATTGTGTGTGGAACGTGAGAGGGGAGTCCGTGATTCCAAAGGTTTTGGACTGACCAGTCAGGAAAATTGAGAATAGAGTCACTATTTATGGAGATGAGAAGTTTGGGGACAAGTAGGGGTAGAAAGCCAGATGTTCTATTTTGGGTAGATTACATTTTAAGATGCCCATTCTGTAGTTAGAAATCTTCAGCAGGCAATGGGTTATATGAGTCTGAGATTCAGGGGAGAAATTAAGATGGGAGAAATAGTGTTGGGAGTTGTTCAGCTATAGATGTCTTTAGGGAGCCAAGATAGATAAAGAAGGGAAGAAGTCCACAGACCCAGCAAAGACAGAGAAGAAACAGCCAATGGGAAAGGATGGAAACCAAGAGAGAGGGATTTTTGTGAGGCCAAGAAATGAAAGCATTCCCAGGAGGAGAGAGTGATCAAGTAGGTCAGATTTGCCGAAGATGGAAACTTGAATTGAATTTAATGATGTAGAGGTCCATTGCTATATAGAATTTGAATTTAGAAAGTCTCCAACAGGCCAAAACTGTTATAACCGATTTAATAGGAGCCCACATGTGGGTTCAAATGGTCAGGTTTTCACGTACAGGATTTTGAAGATGTGACTTCACAGTGGTTCATGGGAAAGGGTCTGTGATTTAAGACCCTGAGTGCCATGTGAGCCACTATGTGATGGGGATGTCACAAATGCCACACCAACACTGACTTGGCCACATGACCAGAAGCACAGCATCTGGACCAATATGATTGTAGTCTAAGAGGTGCATGGCCAGAAAACAGGTGAGTGTGTTTCTTTACTGAGCTCCGCACTTAGAGGGGAAAAAACAAGGGGGCCTTTAGGCCTTTCACTACTGTGAAAATTTGTTGAAGAACTAAAAGTGTTCAGGAGGATATTTAGCCATTTGAAGGACTGACCTTTGGAAGAAGGATCATTCTTGCTTTTATAGATGGAGGGTAGAAGTTAAAGGGGAACGTATTTGAGTTATCTATTTCTGTGTAACAAACCACCCCAAAATGTATTAGTTTAATACACTGATTTATTATTTCTCTTTCTGTTGTGAGTTGGTTGGGTGGCTCTTCTGCTGGTTTTGCCAGGGCTGATACAACCATAGTCTGATTGTGGATTGGCAAGGCTCTGGGCTCCGCTGGGTCCCTCAGACCACGTGGTCTTGCATCTTCAAGGAGGCAAAATTGGACTTCCTCAGATAGTAATGGCAGTGATCCAAGAGGGTGAGCCCAAGGCATAAAGACTTATCAAGCAAAGACTTGTATCATGTCTGTCCCATTGACCACAGTGAGTTGTAGGGACAAGCCCAGGGTCAAGGTGGGAGGAGACAATATCAGCATGTGGATCCCAGAGATGTGATTCACTGGGGACCATTAGTGTAAAATCTCCACCAGCAGATTTTGACTTGATATGGGAGAGAAGCTTTAAACAACTATAGCCATGCAGTTAGCTGCCTTGTGAAATAGTTGCTTTGGTGGTGGTGGAGATATTCCAATTATAACTCATATGTTTATTCTTGCACTCGTAACATTTTATTAAATACCTATGATGTGCAAGACCCTGGGTTAAGTAGTATGAGGGATAAAAGATGGATAGACTAAAGTCTGTGGAATGACTTTTACAGACCACTGGGAGAAATGTAAAACAAAACAAAAACAAAAAAGGAGAGACTTGGGAGAGACTTAAAGTGCAGTGGGAGAGCAGAGAAGAGAGAGAACTTCTGGCTAGAGTCAGGGTGTGGAGGGTAGAGGAGGCCTCTAGAGCCTGTACAGGAAAGGTAACATTTTGGTAGAGGTAATTATTGAGTTCTTTTGCCAGGGACAACACTAGGCTCTGTGCGAATGTTTTACCCTGTAATCTTTATGGCAACTGCATCATTCTCATTTAACAAATGAGGCACTGGATCTCAGAGTGTTCACAGATGAATCATCAGGCCAAGAATACTGGTCTGGGTGGCCCAAAGTCTGTATTCTTCATGGGAAGCTAGGCTGCCTCCATAAAATTATCACGTATATTATGATTCAAAGATTTTCAAGTACTTTACATACAAAATTTCAAGCCTCACAACAGATATGAGGAAAATATTTTCCCCATCTTATAAATGAGGAAACTGAGGCTCAGAGAAGTTGGGACAGACAGATATGGAACTTTTGCATTAACTCTTCCCCCTGCATGGAGTGCTGTTTCCCATGACTTTATGGGACTCGTTCCCTTCTGTCATTCAGATCTCAGCTTACATATCACCTTTCATGATCACCAAGGCTGATGTGGCTCCCAAGTCCTAGGCTCTCACATCATCCTCTTTAAATTCTTTGTATTGCACATGTCACTGTCCGAATGATCTGGGTTGCTTTTTGGTTTTTTGCTAATTGCCAATTGTCAGTTTTCCCTCACTAAATGTAAACTCCATGAGTGCAAGATTTTTTTTCTATTTTTTCAGTTCTCAGCTTGATTTCTGTAGTTTTATTATGACGTGTCCTGCTTGGAATTGGTTGGGTTCCCTGAATCTGAGAAGTGGTATCAATTCTGGAAAATTCTAAACCATTAACTTTTCAAATATTTGTTCTTTCTCTTTCTAGTTACATCTTCTGTAATCCCAATTATACTTTGGTTGTATCTTTTCATTCTTTCATTCAAGTATCTTAATTTCTTTCTTTTTTGTTGATGCATTCTGGATAATTTTTCAGCTGTTTCCTCCAGTCTACTAGGTATATTTTTCCCAAGTCTAATCTGATGTTTAACCCATCCAATGAACTTTAAATTTCATATATTATAATTTTTATTTCATGAAGTTATATTTGGTTCATTAAAATAGGTTTGTTCAACTTTGGTAATCTTTTGCTCCTTTGTAATACTGTGAATTCCCTCTTATTTATGTTAAAAATCTTTCTCTGATAATCTAATACCTGTAGACTCAATGGGTCTGATTCTGCAATTTATTATTTCTGTTGACTCTTATATTTGTTTTTTTTTTTTTTTAAAGATTCTATTTATTTATTTGAGAGAGAGAGAATGAGAGACAGAGAGCATGAGAGGGAGGAGGGTCAGAGGGAGAAGCAGACTCCCCGCCGAGCAGGGAGCCTGATGCGGGACTCGATCCCGGGACTCCAGGATCATGACCCGAGCCAAAGGCAGTCGCCTAACCAACTGAGCCACCCAGGCGCCCCCGTTGACTCTTATATTTGTACTCCCACGTGTTTCATGATTTTGTTCTTCATTCATGAACATATCAAGATGCCTGAGTTGAGGGGCCATTCCTTCAGAGAGAACTTGTTTTTTCTTCTCCCAAGTGTTTGGAGCACTGTCAATCTGGGACTTCTTTTAAGTCTGGCACTTTTTCTTCCTTCTGGCTTCACAGGTGGTATGAATTACAGCCCCGGATCCTAATAAATATTAGTTTGTGGTAGGAAATTTCAAGGGAGACTTTTTTCCACCTGCTACTTTCCTGGCTTAAGGGCCAGGGCTAAGCCAGACAAATCTCTATGTGACCACTGAGGTATCACTCTATAGGAGTCTCAACTAATAAAGTCCCATTCTGCTTGAGACCCAGGGTGTTTTCTCCATTCTCATATGTGTGTGACTCTAGATCACTAGGAAATACATAGATATCCACAAGGAAAATGCCTCTGTAGCTTACTTATCCCCACTGAATTACACTTCCTTGTTTTTAATTCCTTTGATTGGTTTCCTTCTTTTCCTACTAGCTCAGCCATACTTTGAAATATATTTTCCATTTTATTCAGCATTTTTAGATGTTCTATACTGGGAAGATATTCTCTCCTCATTTAGTCCAACATATTGCCAGAAGCAAAAGCACCTCTTTTTTTCCCACACTATACTGCGTGACCTTCAAGTTTGACAAATACTTGTCAGAGATGTAGCAAAAAAGTAATTTCTGTTTTGAGCAATGTTACCAGGATCTTATTCCCCTGATATTAAAAATGTCCCTCTTTCCCTCAGCTTCCCTAACCATAAAAGAAAAGCAAGGGTCTTCCTATAAAAATGAAGGCATAATGTGGCTGGAACACAACAAGAAATGGGAAGAGAGGTACAAGAATAAGTTGGAGATATAGATTGGAATTGGATCAGGAAGGACTATTGTGGGGAACTGGGTTTTATTCTAAGTAGAATGGGAAGTCATTGAAGGGTATTAAACAGAGAAGAGATGTAAGCCAATTTTATTTAAAGAATATAAATGAGGGTGACAAATTGTTGGAGAGCAGAAATGGGAAAAGAGAGACCTGCTAGGACACTATCGCAGTAGTCCACAGCAGAGAAGAAATGGAGGTAGGTTGGAGGAGCATGATAGCCATGAGATGCAAAAATGTGGATGAGTATAGTGTCTATTGTTAACTACCACCAAATTTAGCAACTTAAAACAATTAACATTTGTTATGTTACAGAGTTTTTGAGGGCTAGGGATCTAGGGGCAACTTACCTGGATATTTCTGGCTCAAGGTCTCTTATGAGGTTAAATTCAAGCTGTGGCTGGGGCTACAGTCATCTCAAAGCTTGATTGGGCTGGAGAATCCACTTTCAAGCTTGCTCGCATGGTTGTTGGAAAATTCAGTTCCTTTTTTGACTGTTGGCCAGAGGCTTCTGTTCCCTACCACATGGGCCTCTCCAAGGGCTATTCACAACATGGCAGCTTGAAGCTTAATTCCCTCAGGGTGAGGGTGATGGTGGGGAGAACAAGATGGAAGTCAGAGTCTTTTTATAACCTAATCTCTGAAGTAACATACCATCAATTCTGCCATATGCTATTGGTCATAGAGACCAACCCAGGTACAATGTGGGAAGGGACTGTACAAGGGTATGAATACCAGGAAATGGAAATCATTGGGGATCATCTTGGAAGCTGCCTACCATAATGGTTATGAGATCTACTTTGGTTGTAGAACAAACAGGACTTTGCTGGTGAATTTGATGCAGCATATGAGGAAAAGGGAGAAAATTAGAATGGCTTCTAGGCTTTAGGTTTGAGCTACTTACTACAATGAGAACTATTGGAAGAGAAACACTGTAGGTGGGGAGAAATTGAGTTCTTGCAACTTGTGAAGTTTGCAAAGTCTTTTAGATTCCCAAGTGGGCATGTCAAGCATTTTTAATGAATGATTCTGGAACTCAGGGGAGAGCCCAAGACAGGAGATTATATTTGCAACTATAGCCTATTGCTAGGATTTAAAGCCTAGGCACTGGATAAGATCACTTAGTTGCAGTCATTCTTGACCTTAGCAGGTTAGAATCATCTGGGAAGCTTTAAAAAAAAATTGACACCAGGCCATTCTCCAAATCAACTAAATCTGGGCATGCCACCCAGCCGTTGGGATTTTTAAAGCTCCCAAATGATCCCAGAATGCAGCCATGGTTGAGAACCCTTGACAAGGGAGAAATGCCGGTGGAGAAAAGAAGGGCACCCAGGACCCTTGCATGTGTGTAAGGGTGGGTGCTCCAGAGAGAGAAAGCTATGGTGTAAGGCAGAGCTCATTTGCAGTGCCTGAGAATTGGTTAATTTTGTGGTTTGTGTGCCATTGAGCCACTAACCAGCTGGTGAGAACAGTTTGTGTACTTCACGTGCAAAGGGCTATCATCTGTGGCCAATGGAGAACCTAGGATCACTTTGGAATTTCAAAATGTTAGAAGTTGAATACACTGATTCCATTTCGTAATGCAATCAGACTTAATTAGATCCAAAGTATTTACCAACTATTCCTCTGGCCTTCTTAATTAGGGATAAAAGTTAAGCAAATTTGAACCTGACGCTCTTTGAAGGGTGGGTGATTTTGTGCAGAGATGTAGCGGGATTCCAGCTGGAAGCTTCTGAATTCAGGCTGCAAGGGAAAAGAATAAGTGTCCAGCCTAGTTTAACTTCAAATGAACAATTATAACATGCTGATCTTTGCATGCAGAAAAATTGAGGGGCAATCCATTGTCAAGTAGGTGTTTGGAGGTATTTTTCCATCTGGGGGATTTGTGCATTGAGAGATCTATTTTCTAATATTGAGGGCTCTATTTCTTATTTGCTCCCCACCTCAAACTTTTGCGAACTGGTATACCTGAGTGAGCTACGAGAACAATGGCTTGCAGCTGTGTTCTCAATCCTGCTTCCTGAGACACTGAAACTGTGACCTTGATATCGTTAATTCATTTTCTAGGACTCTTGACCCACAAATCAAACAGGTCAAGTTTATAACTGTTGAGTCCTTTGGAAGTATGTAACACATTACCTTACCCTACACTTGCACTTGACCCAAGTTTTTTAAAAAGCTGTCACTTTGTCTATGTTCCTATTTCTATTCAGGTCTTTAAGGGAGCCCTAAAATGCTCTATAATTGGAATTCAAAGTCCTCAGTTCAAGATTTAGCTCTGCCACTTGTTGGCCATGACCCCTAGGGCAAGCCACTTAGTCTACTAAGTCCTTCTCTCCCTCTGTAAAATGGAGAGGATCCCTGCCTTATCTCTTTCCTGAGGTCATTGTCTATAGAGAAATAAGGGAATATAAAATAGCCTTATCTTGCTGATGTAAAGACTTGCCACTGTCACCATAACCCCTCTTCTGGGCATATTCAGAAGCCATTCATCTGCCTTGGATGTCTGCTTTCCTTGTCTTCTCACCATCAATGCTTGCTTTCCTTCCAAATCTCATGGCACAAACCTCACATTTCTTCAAGAAGTCCTTCTTGATTTACCCCATCTCACTTGGATCATCCTTTTTGTTTTTCTCCAATGCTAGAAGAATGTGGTATTGTCTTTAAGTACTATTTATTTATGTTTCTCTATAGATGTCCTAAATTTGTCCCAAGTGTTCGTTCTGAATCTCATTAGATTGTAAGTTTTGGGGGGTTAGGAACCGGAGATTTCTCCCAGCTTTGTAGCACTGATCAATATAAAAGTTCTATCCATCAAGGTGGACTATTAACTTCTTACATCCGATTTATATTTCTCACTGATCTTCACAAATCAAGATCACCCAGAGAGCAATTGAGTTTGGAATGTTTGTAGGCATTTTCCTGCATCTAGAGCTGAGTCCTTCCCTTGTTAGAACAATTCTTGCTACCAGAGTCTTAGTGATAATTGGGTATCAGCCAGTGAGCGAGGGGATAGAAACATTCACTTTCACCTTTTGTTAGCAGGAGCATGTCTTTTATCAGCATACTCCACTGAGATTTCAACATCACTCTCCTTCCTTCTGTGTCTTTCAAGTTGTTCCAAGCCCAGTGACATTCGAAATGATGAGTCATTGTCTAAATGTGGAGACCATCATTCTGCATGCACAACTGTGTGTGCTTGGGTGCCATCCCAGTCTGTGATGGGAAGCATGACTCTGACCTCACGGAGGAATGCATTCTGAAAATGATCCTCTGTGAGCTTGAAAGTGGCATAAACCATGATCTGATATTTTTGGAACCCCCACAGGGATGAGAGGACTCAAGCTGATGTTTTGTGGATTTTACATAATAAACATGTGTCATAGGCTTCTGTGGCACAGTAGAAACATCATCCTGGAAGACAGGATACCTGAGTTGGGGTCTTGCTCTTTCACTAAGTCCTTGTGTGACCTTGGGTGTACCTTGTCACCCTGCAGGACCTGAGATAGGAAGCAAGTGGAACTGGGTTATCTTAATTTCTTTAAAGCTCTAAATTTCTAATGAGTGCTATGGGATAATGTTACCCAATCAACCAGGACTTCACAATTTTGTTGTTGTCTCATAATGTTTGTATTGATTAGAGAGGTGGGAGGGGGACTATTCTGGGGTGGCTTTGGGGCTGTCTCACAGAGACATATGTAACAGATCGTGAAAGGGGATCAGAAACCAGAAGGTGGAAATGGGGAAAGAGAGGAAAGAAAATACTGCCATTTTTCTGGTGAATGGTAGATTTCTGGTCATTCCCAAGTGGTCAAGGGTGCTTGCTGATTGCTATGGACTGAATGCCCATGCTCTCAGCAAATTCTTATGTTGAAGCCTTACTGTGATGGTATTAGGAGATGGGGACTTTGGGAGGTGATGAGGCCGTGAGAGTGAAGCCCCCATTATGGGATTACTGTCCTTATAAGCAGAGGAGGAGAGCTAGCCTTCTCTTTCTGCCTCGTGAGGCCATAATGAGAAAGTGATGTGTGTAAAATGGGAAGAAGGGCCTTCACCAAAAATCCAATCACTCTGGCCCCCAGCCAGCCTCCAGGACTGTAAGAAATATATGTTTGTTATTTAAGCTACCGTTCAGTGGTATTTGCTGTGGCAGTCTGAGCTAAGACACGGGTAACATCCAAGACACAGGCTAGGAACCTGTTTCTTGACTCCAGGACTGGAGTGATCCCCCAATCACTCTGCTTCAAGGACAAATGTCTGCTTGGAGAGGCTGAATCTACTGTCCTTGGACTCCTGTGCTGAGCCCTAGTACTCGCATGCTTTTAAAATGAAAACTTTATATAAAGATACCATTTGTCTTAGCTTTCTGAAGCTTGCTTTGTGTGCCTGTGTGTGTGTGTGTGTGTGTGTGTGTGTGTGTGTGTGTGTGAGTGATGTATCCATGTTGATACAGGGCGCTCTAGCAGGTTCATTTTAACTACTATGTACTTTTCCATTGCAAGAATATCACTATGTATATATTCTTTTGATGGACATATATATTGTTCCCAACCCCTTTTCTATTAAAAGTAAAGCTACAATACACATTTTAATCATATCTTCTTGAGCACATGGCATTGCTGGATCAAAGAATATGTATATCTTCAATTTGTTATTGCCAGAATGCTCTTAAAGGGGTCATATGAATTTATACACCCACCAGCACTACAGGAAAGTTCTTATTATTTCAAATCCTTGTCTCCACACAGTATTTTCCAGGCCTTTTATATTCTGCCAATCTCTGATATAAAAGGCATTTAATCTGGTTCCAGACTTTTCAGGGAATGATTTAAACATTTCAGTGTTAAGTAGGATGTTTACTATAGGTTCTTGACAGATGTTGTTTGTTAGATTAAGGAAGTTACTAGTCTTATTTTTCTATGATTTTTTTAAAACACAAATGGATATTGAGTTTTATCAAATATTTTTGTTCAGCGTATGTAGAGGTGATCATCTAACATTTTAAATAATCTTCCTAATGGTATTAGATACAGGTGAGTGGTTTGATGGGAAACTGAGATGAGGTAAAGATTCTTATAAAGACAAATTCCTTGCCATTTTTCAAAACATCAGCCTCCAATAGAGCATCTCAAAAGTCACCTCCCACAGTCAGAGGGTTGGAAAGGAAGGCAGGTATTGTCATGTACCACAAATAATTCATCATGTGGTAAGTGGGGATGTGCTGGGGTGTTGTTATAACTGGAGACTATTACCCAGAAGGACTGAAGAACAGCATGTTTCACAATGGGTTGTTTGAACGATATACGATTATTATGGGCCGATGCCTCCGGCTTGGATATATTTTTGTTAAGGTGAAATTTTCTTTGTAACGGAGTTGGTTGTAATAGGATTTGCTCTCCATCCATCTCACTTACCCGTTCTCCCTCTGGCGGCTGTGATAACCTTGCTCCCTTCACCACAGCCAGCCCGGCTGTGTCTAAGGAGCCAAACGGGCCTCTAATCTGTGACCAAAACTCCCCAATGGGGCTCTCCGCATAAGCCCCAGATCTCTTTGATCTAGCAAATGTTCATCCATCATGGGTAGCTTTACTCAATCTGCTTTTCCAAGGTGTTTATGGTCTTACTTAGCTCATCTCCCTCTGAACCCTCCCAGCCTATTTAGATACAATTTGAGTCTGTCACACAGCATGGATGATGTGCAGTGATGTCCTGGAGGGTTCTGAGTTTTCGCCCCTGGCTGGGGTGAGTGCTCCGTCTGTCTGGGTGGGGTAGTAGTCGGTTCGACGATGATGCTAACAAGACTCATATCACAGGTTTTGAATAGAGGTGCATCTGCCATCTACCTTGCAACAGTATTTGGAGTTTAGTAAGTTTGGCGTAGAAGACGGGTCTTCATGATGCAATGCACAAAATCAGCACTCCAGCCTGCACAATTCAGAGGACACGCCCCATGGGCATTTGTTTGGTTGAACAGTCTATATGCAGATTAATAATTCCTCTTCTCCCGAGTGCTGTGTTAAGTATATTAACCTCATCGTTCTTTTCTTATTTTGTACATAGGCTGATTCTGCAAGAAGTTACAATACGGGCAGTTGTTTATGGCATTTCACTTGAGGGGTGTTAAAAGGCCCCCTTCACCAGACATGTTTCCTCTGCTGAGGTGCTTGGGAAAATGTGACTCTGTCATCATTGGGGGATATAAATCGTGTCACTCTCGGGCTAGGATGACTTAATAAGCTTAGCTAGAGAGTCGGGGCTCATAGGAAGTATAATGCAACATTCATTCATTCGGAATACTCTTAATAAATAGTGAGCATGTGCCAATGCTCTGTGAGTTTTCAATATTTGCAAAGATGTGGCGCATATCCTACTGAGAGCACGCCCACCCCCCCCAAGAGGAGCACCTGGTCTAGCCATGTCTCTGAAAGAGCACTGAACTGGTGTGAGGGCCTGGGATTCTTGTCCCAGTCCTCTACCAGATCTGAGAGCTGGGTAGACCAGGGAATGTCTTTGGGTCATGATTTCCACATTTTAAATTTTAAAGGAGAGAGGGTAGGAGAGGCTCCCTGAAGTTCCTTGCAGGCCTGACCTGTGATGAGTGGAACAGGAATGACAGTCACCTCACTCCCACATCAGCAGAAATCTCCCTTTCCCCTTCCTTGTGTGTCATCTACCCAGTTCTGTCTTCCTATTCAAACAGGTCACCATTGGTGTTAGTGCCTGCTTATCCTTTCAGAGATTAAAAAAAAATTATGTACTAGCCAATTAAAATCTATATTCTTTCCCTTTTCATTTAACACAACATATAACTCGCTATGAACACTGTCCTGCCATTGCCTTTTTTCCTCCAGTTAACAAGATACCCTGAAGATTTTTTTTATGTTAGTAAAGAGCTGCTTCAATCTTTTTTGTTTTTGTTTTTATCACCATATAGAATTCCACTGTATGCATGTCAGCAGTTTAGCCAGTTCCCATATAGATGGCAGTTTGGCTGTTTCCATTTTTTCTTTTTTAAGATTTTATTTATTTGTCAGAGAAAGAGGAAAGAGAGAGAGAAAGAGCACAAGCAGGGAGTGTTGCAGGCAGAGGGAGAAACAGGCTCCCCTCTGAGTGAGGAGCCTGATGTGGGGCTCGATCCCAGGACCCTGGGATCATGACCTGAGCTGAAGGCAGACACTTAACTGCCTGAGCCACCCAGGCACCCCTTGCTGTTTCCATTCTTTTGCTATTCTAAACCATGCCCAAATGTACAGGGTGGTGATTACATCCTTGTGCATGCTGGCGAGTGTATCACTAAGGTAATTTCTAGAAGCAGAGTTTCTGGGTGGGTCAAAGATACACACATGGGTAATTTTGATAGACTAATGTCTATCTTCTGACACCAAATGTGTGGTATCTTTTCCAACACCAATTCCCTGATTCTCTGACACCAACTGGGTATCCAATAATTCAGTTCAAGTCTGACACTATTTACCTGGAGTTAGCATCAGACTCCACAGGCTTAAGTGCTCAGTCCCACCAGACTGATCTCACTTTAGATGCCAGTTGCAAATGAAATGCCTGCTGACTACAAATTCAAGGGCTCTCGTGGCAACCCTCCCGCCTCCCCTGTTCACGGATTCTCTGGAATGACTCCTAGAACTCAGGAAAGTGCTTTACTACTATGACTGGTTTATTATAAAGGATCTAACTCAGGGAATGGAAGGGCCAGGTTTATGGCGGGGAGTGGGAGCTTCCAACAAGTTTGGTGATTTTGATGGCCAGGCCCCATCCTGAGTCACCCTATTAGCATAAACTCAGCTATGGTTTACAGGGCCTCCCTATGAATAGCAAAAGACATTCCTATCACTTAGGAAATTCCAAGCGTACTAGGAGATCTGTGCCAAAAACCGGGGACAAAGACCAAACATATATTTTTAAAATTATATTACAGAAAGATGCAGTCAAAATATCCTAATATATCAATTTACACCCCACTCCTAGTGAAAGAGACTGCCTGTGTCCCGAGACAGCTCGGCCAGCACCATAGGTCATTGAACTTTTAGCCTTTTGCCACCTTGACGGTGGTAAGTGGGCTCTCGCAGCAGTTTTATTTTGTATTTCTTTTATTCTGAATGAGGCTGAGCATCTTTTCATATATTGGAGAGCCATCTCTATTTTGAATAGGTAAGTCTGGAGGGGAAGAGAAAAGAAAAGTCCAGAACTTGGTTCCCCTTAGCAGAAGGGAGAGGTGGGGCTGAGGGGTCAGAAATGGACTGAAGGTCACTCTTTTTTTTTTTTTCTTACCATTTGTATTAGAGTTGGCCCCTTTTCCTCATCTGCTGCCCACCCCCAGGCTTCACAGTGACCCTTTGGGTGGATCAGTCATGCCCCCGCTGGTAGGACATCTCAGACTCCCCAGCAGCTGCTCCAGGATGAGGTTTCCTAGGTGAGCTGAAGTGACTCTGCCAAGGTCCAGCTGCGAGAGCCCGGCTATTGTGTTTTGCTGATCGCTGTGTTCTGATGCCCTTTGGAGAATCAAAATTGCAGGGTGATGAGACCCAGCTCGTGTCACTGTTGACGCTGGAGGATGGAGCTGTTGTGGGGGGCTGCTGGGACCTTGAGAAAAGAAACAGTAGGAAGAAGATAGAGAGAGAGAGAAGGTGATGCTATTCTAGCAATTGATATTCACAGTCAGCTCTGTTTATGTTCAGGGGCCCCTCACTCCAGGATGTGGGACTGCTGACAGCCATCAGGAGAAGTAGTCTGTGTGTGTTGGGGGCCGGAGAGGGGGGTGACTTGCAGGTTTTGTCTCTCCATGGCAGCCAGGGCTGGGAGAGTGAACTGTCCATGGGGCCCCACCTACCTAGCCAGGGTGTCCCCCATCTGTTCCTGAAGTACAAGGGACTGGCTTCTTCTACAGCATGGATGAAGGGCAAGAGCCAATCTCTTTGAGGGAGTAAGATGCTGCCGGCAGGGTGATTGGTCTCATGTGCAATTCCCATGTCCCTCCACCAAAGCTGTACCCCATAGCAGCTCTAGGCAGAGATGCTTGGCAAGTAAAAGCAAAAGTGCCCCCATGCTCAATGGTTGTTTCCACTCTGTCCCTTCCAAAACACTGTTAAGATGCAGCTGGGGTTTAGGTTGGCTTCTAGTCCATGATGCTTGACTCAATTTCCACGTGTGTGAAACGCTTTCGAGTATTCCTAGAACATTCTCATTTCTGGAAATGTTAAGAGTCCCAAAGACCAGTTGCTCAGCTCTTCTCCAAGAAACAGAGTGGCTGAGTGTGGAGTGTTGTTCCCCAGCGGCCGTGGCCTCTGCCTAAGTCTTTGAGGACCTGAGGCAGAGTGTTCCCGGTGCTGTGATGGATGGAGGTCCTGGGCAGCAGGATCTTTTGGCAGCAGCCTGCCCGATGTCTGATGAGCAGCCAACTCAGAATGAAGATAAAGTACCAGTGAGCTTTGATGGATGATGGGCAAAGCTTGTCTTGAAATTGGCCTCTCAAAACAATATACAAACTAATACACAAATCAATGCAAAGTGTTTAAACCGCCAGGAAAACTGGGCCCATCTATCACACTTAAGGGGAAGAGGGGGCCATGGAGTTTGGCAATTGCCTGAGTCCCCAAGGCCCTGGGGAAGGAAACTCTATCTCTGGGAACTGACAGCTTGATTCAGCATCTCTCTCCTGAGCATGGACCCCAATACGGCTCGAAGTGGGTTAAAAGGGAAAGAATTCTGACCTCAGCCATGCGCCCGTGCTTCCTAGGAAGAGCTGCGGCCCTTGTCTCTTTCATTCCCCCCAGTGACCACGGATGGAGGGGCCCAAGGTTCAGGGGTGGCCATTGTATCAGGGGGCCTGAGATGGTGGTGATACACAAGAGTTGGTGACCGAGAGCCCAGCAGCACAGAGACCCGTGTTCACTAACACTGTTCAGTTCTTGTGTGTTTCTAAAATATATATGTATATGTATTTTTATTTTTAATATAAAAAAACTTGTCTATATTTAAGGTGTAAAACATGGTGTTTTGGTACACATACTAAATGAAATGCTGACTTCAGTCAGGCTGTTTCATATAGGCCTCACGTGTGGTGATGAGAGCCCCTAAGATCTACTCTCTTATTGAATGTCCCATATTTAGTACAGAATTGTTAGCAGTAGTCATCATGCTTGTACATTAGATCTTGCGACTTAGTCATCCTACAGAACTGCACCTTTGCACTCTTGGCTAACATCTCCCCCTTCCCCCACCTCCCCGCCCCTCGTATCCGCCATTCTACTCTCTGCTTCCATGTATTTGACTTTTTCAGATTCCACATATAAGGGAGATCATGCAGTATTTTTCTTTCTGTAAGTGGCTTATTTCACTAGGTAGAATGTCCTCCAGGTTCCTATATGTCACAAATGGTAGGATTCCCTTCTTTGTAAGCAGAATAATATTCCCTTATGTATGTGTTTATATAGATACACACACACACCCCACAATGTCTTTATTCTTCGTCCATCAGCAGACACTTAAGTTGTTCCTTATTCATTCTCGATATTGCATAACCGGAATAGGAAATGAATACACATAACTATTTTCAGCATGCCTTGCACTTTGCAGTCTTGCCATGTTTATGGCTGAAGCTCACAGAAGTTTAATGCTGTGACCAGTCTGCCAGAAGGAAAAACCTTGTAGGAATATGGAGTTGTAGTTGTGTTTTATTTCTCAAATCATTGACCACAGAGGTTGGTCTCTGGAGAGGACCCTGTTATTCCAGCTTCCACAGAGATTCTGGGGAAGGGTTAGTTACTTCATCCTTCCCTTCTGTTGTTATAGTTTCTGACCTCATCTTGTGGCAGCAGGGCCTTAGTAGCCTAGGAATTGGGCCAGAATGACAGGTGGTTACTTTTTAAGGATTTTACCCCATAACCCAAAACTGAAAGAACAATCCCATTTTCAGCAATAAAAATAAAGAGAAAGGTTTGGAGAGCCCCCAGCAAAGGGGCCATATAACTCACAGTGGCAGAAGAGCTCCTGGATGTTTCTCACTCATCTCCTACTTCCAGGCTGCACCCACACCATCCCAGCCAGGTATGCTTCTGACTTCTCCTCAGAGGGAAGGAAAGGAGATGACCTTCTGGAGCTTATCCTAGTGCTTTGCAAAGCCCTTGCTTGGCAGTTCATCCTAAAATTCCTCTTCTGTAATTTTGATCCATGGTCTTTGGTTGGACTATGTCCTGTTATGATGTCTCAAAACTGCAAAGTCATTCCCGGAACTTATGGGCTAATCTTAGAGCCATTTGGATCACCCCTGAAACATATGGTCAGTCGTGGGTGTCCTTCTGTATAGAGGATGTGGACAAACTGGAGGCCTCCAGAGGAGAGTAAATAGGACATGGAGTGGACAGGCCACACTCCACATTGAGCATAGTCCAAGAGTCTGAGTTCTATGGAAAAAAAGGATTCGACTTATAGGCTGGGATTTCAAAAGGGCATTTCCACTTAATGGAAATGCAGGGATGCATTGGGATCAGAAGCACGAAGATAGGGAGCTGTGGGGAATATGGCTACAGAGGTGGGCAGGGATCAGGGCATGGATGCTGAGTGTCATGATAGGGAGTTTGGTTCTGAGAGTGGTAGGCAGCCAATGAAGGTCAGTGTATGGCAGTGACCTACTTAGATGTGTGTTCAAATGTCACTAGGAGGCTGTCTGGAGGAGGGCTCAGAGGGGACAAGACTAGAGGCAAGGAGGGCCATAGGAGACTGGCACAGTGTCTGTCAGCACCTAAAGAAGAAACTTCTGGCTCTTCCTTTGGGCTCATGAGAGGCTCTGGGGTTGTATGGGCTGCCCCTCTCCCTCAGAGGCCCTTACAGTTGCCCACAGGGGTTACTGTGCTTCTGCAGTGGATCGCATGGGGGCTGGTTGTCAGTCAAGCTGCTGTCTGGAGAACAGCAACCATGTGAGAGCCCACATCTCCCTTCTTGGGCCCCAGAGGATTCTGGGAAGGCCAGCTGTCCTGGTTCACAGAGGAGCAGGGTGTTTCTTGCTCCTTGGTTTCTGTTGGCAAGAAGAAAAAAAAATCACAACTCTTATTTTTATAGACCTATAATTAGGATAGGCTGAAACTGGGGCAGTGGCTCTGGTCTATACGCTGTCTTTACCTGTTGGGGCCCATGTCCCACCACAGACTCTTTTTTTAAGTTGTAGTAAAATATACATAAGATAAAATTTACCATCTTAACCATTTCTAAGTATACATTAGAGTTAGGTACATTCACATTGTTGTGCACCTAATCTCCAGAACTTTCCATCTGGCAGAAACTGTCCATGAGACAACACCCCACTTCTCCCTAGCTCCTGGCAACCCCATTCTACTTTCTGTCTCTGCCAATGTGACTACTCCAGGTGCCTTCTTATGTACTGAGATGGTATTTGTCTTTTTGTAGCTGGCTTATTTCACTTAGTAGAATGTCCTCTGGGGTCAGCCTTGTAGCATGCACCAGAATTTCCCAACTTTTTAAGGGTGAATAATATTCTATTTATGTACATACCACATCTCGTTCGTCTCTTTGTCGATGAGCCCTTGGTTACTTCCACGCTTTGACCACGGTGAATAATGCTGCTGTGAACACGGGTGTACAGATGTCTCCTTGAGACCTGCTTTCAGTTCTTTCTGGCTCTATGCCCAGAAGTGAAATTGCTAGATCATGTGGTAATTCTACTTTTACATTTTTTTTTTTTTTTCAAAGATTTTATTTATTTGAGAGCGAGCAGGAGAGAGAGAGAGAGCATGAGACGGGGGAAGGCAGAGGGAGAAGCAGGCTCCCCACTGAACAAGGAGCCCGATGCGGGACTCGATCCCGGGACTCCAGGATCATGACCTGAGCCGAAGGCAGTCGCTTAACCAACTGAGCCACCCAGGCGCCCCTACTTTTACATTTTTGAGGAACTACTGTACGGCTTTCCACAGCAGCTACACCATTTTACATTTCCACCAATAGCCACTCCAGACTTTCTGTGACATGCCCGTAAGCTACAGGGCTACCATGGGAGTCGAGGACACAGGCTGAGTTATAGCCACACTGGGCATATCATTCAACCCTTAACCACACTACAACACACTCTTGAGTCCTGGAGGTGAAGGGCAGGGAGCAGTGGAATCTCTAAGCCAACTCAGCTCAGAATGACTCTTGTTCAATTTCAGAGCTTTGGGTTTGAATGTAAAAATTTTCTGTCTACTTAAGAAACAATATAAGTTTTGAATAAGCTCTCTGAGTTATAGAACTATAGGTTATTTAGGGAGCTAATTGCCTCCCATACTTCGTTTCCTTTTTTTATGGTGGGAAATTTCAAAGTGTCTCATTCTAAATAGGACTTTGCTTCTGAGGATCTCAAGCAACCGCAAGACGTTTCTTGCTACTCAGTTCCAGGAGATTACCTTGAAGTCAGAAGATCAAAAGCTAATACTTCCAACTTATGGTTGCTACAATGAGAAGTGATACAGTGGACGCTTATTGGGGTGTCTCCTCAGACTCTCTTCTCTGAGAACTGCATGCCTCACCTCCAGGCTTTGGCTCCTTGTAGTCATGCTTCTGGTGTGTTTCCCTGACTATGTGCTTCCTGACTAAGGGACTGACTACTAACCCTGCTGAACCATTCAGATTCCTGAAAATTCGGGGTTGTGTCTAAGGCAGGGGTCAGCAAACTAGCCAAATCTTGCCTCCTGCTTGCCTGTTTTTGTAAATAAAGTTTTATTGGAACACAGGCATATGACCATTTTTTTTACATGTTAGCTGGGACTGCTTTTGCATAACAATGATAGAGTCGGGTAGTGGAACAGAGACTGTATGGCCCACAAAGCCAAAAATATTTTCTATATGGCCTTTACAGAAGAAGTTTGCCAACTCCCAGTCTAAGGGAAAATCAGTTAGTCTCTCTGAATGGCTGGGCCAGTGTCTGTGAACCCCCAATCTGTGGGATAGCCACATTCTGCCAAGTAGACTGAGGAGAAGAGATGGCCAGTCTGCAGAAAGAGAGAAACAGGAAACAGACCTGGAGATGGGAGATAAGAGAAGGAGTGTAAATCCTTCTCAGGATAGTCCCCTAGGCCTTTGTTCTATACCTTTTTTAAGGCTAGTGGGTTTCAGTAGTTACTCCCAGACCCTTATGATAAAATCATCTTTTTCTTCTTAGGTTAGCTCAAATTTGTTTCTGGTTTTGACAACTAGACCCCTGACAAATACTCTGGAGAAGCTCTGAGCCTCCTGCTACTCACAGATCAGTGGTGGACCAGCACATCAGTGCTAAGCCCAGAGATCTGGCCTTCCCTTTGTCTTATCTTCTGAGCTGGTGAGCCTCTCCAGGCCCTGCCGGGGGAGGCAGGTGTGCACAAAGGTTGGCAGCTGAGCTGATGCAGAGAAAAAGTTGCTGGTGAGGAGCCCAGGATCAGAGCCCCAGTGCGTGGCCTCTTGCTCTTGACTGACAGCCACTGTGTCCTCCTGGCAGGAGCTGGAGTGGCCTCCAAACCTTGTGTGCTCAAGCAGCTGCAATCAGAGGAAATGCCAGAAGCTGCCAACCCTGGCCTTTCTGCCCTTGAACCCTTTGAAACATTTCTCCCAAGTCTAACTTGAATTTCCTTTGTAACTTTTTAGTAAAAATGGACTCAAATGTAATTTTTAGTCACTTTTTTTTTTAAGTAGGCTCCACCTCCAAAGTGGGGCTTTAACTCACCACCCTGAGGTCAAGAGTTACATGCTCTACTGACTGAGCCAGCCAGATGCCCCTTGAACACTTCTTATACTGGCAGCCTAGTAATGTCAGACACAAGGTTTGGCACATAGTGGAATAGCATTCATGGTTCAAATTCGCAGTAGAATTCCAACAAATTTTTAATGAGAACTTCTGGTTCAAGATGGTGGCTTGAGCTCATGCTTTCATCTCTGTTACTTAGATTTCACTGGAATCAAGCTATAAATAATGTCTATTATGGCGAAAGAGTGGCGAGGAAGATTGTCACAGGGCGAGAAAGCTCAACACTTTTCTGGAAGATGGAATGAATGGGATTTGTGATGCATGCAACAGTCAAAAAAGGCACAACCTGGAGTAGAAGGAGGCTGCAATACGATGTGGGAGCCTAAAAACCTGTTAGAAACCAAGAAAGGTTCTGGGCTCAGACTTAGCAGGTGCAGTGGAAGCCAGGAGTAAGAAATGGAGGGATGGTTAAGTTGGTATATGTTTGCACAGGTCGTCTGGTGTCTGCTCTAAATCCACATACAAGAGGTGTATCTTTAAATTTAAACTAGCCCTATGGAGAAGGCTGAAGCGTGTAGTGCAGATTTTGGTGCACATTTTACCCTTCAAGAAGTCTGTAGTTTGATGTTCAAGTCACTCACCCTAACACCAAACCTGCCAACCAGCATGCAACCAGGCAACTTTTCACACCCCATGGAGAGCTAATCAGACTTCTAGGGTAGAAACCTGGTGATAAAATAGATCTCTTGTGTTCCAGCACAATGCAGAAGAAAACCACATTAGCTGCCTCGTCCTTTTAAACTATGGAATGACAACCAGGGATCACAAGAATTAGACAAAAACCAGAATCTGAAAGACACAGACCAAGATAAATAGACTGACCCCAGTGGAAATTGAGTTAATTCAGAAAAAAATTGTATTTATACACTCAAATTCAAGGGTACATTATATCCATAAAACACGATAAGATGCAATAAAAAAGCAGAAAGCAAATAAGAGTTCTTAGAGATTACAAAATCTCGCTTATCAAAATAAATTCAAAACAAGCTTGGGATATAAAGTCAAGGGGACCTCTCAGAATGCAGAACAGAAATATTAAGAGAAATATTGGAGAAAAGGCAAGAAACATGAAAACTCATCCTGAGGTCAAGCATAAAAGGAAAAAGAATCATAGAAAGAGAGAATGGAGAAAATAGAAATTAGCAAAGAAACAGTAAAAGAAAATTTCTCAGGGCTAAAGAGGACCTTAATTTTAAAGGGCTCAGAGTATCTAGCAAAATATAAATGAAATCAACAGCAAAACAACCCAACACTCAGACACTTCTTTGCAAAATCTTAAATCACCACAGATAATTGGTAGTTCCTAAAATCTTCCAGAGAGATCAAATAAGTCACTTCCGTGGAACGAAATTTGAACTGGTAACTGACTTTTCACCTGTAACTCTCAGTGCTAGAAGACAATAATGCCTCCAAAGTTCTGAGAGAATAAGATATAACTTAATTTTTTTAAACTAGCCCAAATTATCAAGTATCAGGGCAAAATAAGGACATTTAATTTTCATATACCCTTTCTTAGGAGATTATTTGAGCATGTATCCCAGCAGCATGGGGAGGTAAACAAAGGAAGAGAAAGATATGGGATCCAGGGGACAGGAGAGCAGCCCAGTCAAGGAGAATACTTAAGTGGATGCCAAACTAACAACTAAGGCAGCAAGTCTTCAGGACAACCGATCTCGAGGATCACCAATCCAGACTGGAACGGAAGAACAAAGTGCTCTGTCAGGAAGAGTGAGGAAAAAGGCAGCTCCTTGTGGTAGATGATATCCTTGGGATGATGGAAAATGGTGAGGATCTGAAAAATGCCCATTGTTCACAGAAAAAAAGAATGTATTTAGAAACTTCTAGAAAAACAAGAAGCTATACCAAAAAGTCATTATCCAAATAGCAAGAAAAATGTATCACGATTTTATGCAATTGCTGGAATATCAGGGAAAAAAAATTCATTGAGTTTTATGCTGTGACCATTCTTCCTTCAGTGGCCTGGGGATTGTAATCTCAGATTTGTAGAGGAGAAACTGATTCAGGAACCTTACTGAATTTGGGCCGTGAGCAATATGTCTTTAGTGATAGTAATGTAAACACTATTTAAAAAAACATTTGGAGTCACACTGTGGAAGCTTAGAAGATGGGCTTGTGGTTGCAGAATGTAAATGCTAACCTTTTCAATTCAATATAAAAATACATCTGAGAGTAGGTTGAAGATGGAAGGGGAAGGAAGTGGAGGGGCATAAATATTATCATCTTTACATGAAAGAGAATCAAAACACTGACTCAAGTTGATGGAACAATAAAGAAAGCACAGTATATATGTTATTTAATGTTATGAGAGTAACCAAATATATTCGTAAAAAATAATATGAAACCGCAAGCCTTGAGCTAGGTCTTAAAGGCAGGTAGTTGAAATGGCTTTAAATCCTTCTATTTTTATAGAGGGAAAGCAATGGATATTGTTTAAAGTTGACAAACCAAGAAGTGGAGTTTCCATACCATTTATAATAAGATGGTAACCACCAGTAGGGTACAACCTTGATCTGTAGGGCCACTGGGGGCCTAGAATGGCTGAACTCTAGGCTGGCCCCTGGCCACCGTGGGCTCTTTCCACTTTCCCAGACACACTGTGTGAGTAATATCACTTTCTGTTTGTGCACTCAGGAGAGCAAAGTCAGGGAGCCTTATTTTACAGAACCTGGCAGGCCTGGCTCTTTTCCATCTCCACCTGTGATCTGTCCTGGCTGCTAGGCACCTGTTTGCATTCGAGATGGGGTACTCCACAGGGTTGTATGGGGGCGGTTGTGGCCTACCGGAGACTGGCAATCCGAGGCTGAGCTGCCGTGCTCTTTGGAGCCATGGAGGGCTCACTGGGTGCCTCAGAAATGTCGTCCCAGCTAGTCCTGGAGTTGCTGTGCAGTGTTCTGGTGATGTCTGCATGCTGGAGACAGGCCCGGGTCTCTGTGGGTTTCCCTGTGAGATCCTAGTGTGTCCTGTCATGTTGGTTTTTATAGTAAGGAGCCGGCATACTTTAAGGAGGGAAGAGAAGCTAGCCAAAAGGCTTTCTGCCCCCATGAGAGTATATTGAAGAGCCAGGGAGTAGACTGGGCTAATGACAAGCCTGTGAAGTCCCCCCAGCCTCCTGTGGTGGGGTCAGTCCTCTGCAGCCACAGATGCTGTGTTTGGCAGCACTTAATAAAACTCAGAACTGGCCTGCACTTGAGGACATGGCAGACTTGCTTGTCAAAGTACAGAAAAGCGAGCCCTCTCGATGATGTGTCGTGACTGGCCCAGGCTAGTGGTATCTCACTGTGTTCAGAGGGGCCCAGGGTGCTGCCAGAAGGAAGGGTAGATACATAACAGAACCCGCCGCACAGTGTCACTTTCCTGAGAGCTAAACTCAAAATTGATGGCTAAAAGAGACCCGAGAAGCCACACCAACCTCCCAACCGATGCAAGATTCTCTTCTCTGCTAGCCCAGCTTCTGCCTGCCTGGAGTTCAAGCTGGGAAACGCGCTCCTCCCCTGGTTGACCCGTCCCCTTTCTCAACAGCACTAATCATTTAAAAAAGAAATTTGCTGGTCTTCTGGGGGAGGGGCCTGTTGCGCTACTCCGCCATCAAAAAGAATGAAGTCTTGCCATTTGCAAGGACGTGGATGGAAGTAGAGGGTATTATGCTAAGCGAAATAAGTCAGAGAAAGACAAATATCATGGTTTCACTCATATGTGGAATTTAAGAAACAAAACAGATGAACATAGGGTAAGGGAAGGAAAAATAAAATAAGATGAAAACAGGGAGGCAAACCATAAGAGGCTCTTAACTCTAGGAAATAAACTCTAGGGTTGCTGGAGGGCAGGGGGCTGGAGGGATGGGGTAAATCAGTGATGGGCAGTAAGGAGGGCACTTGTAATGAGCACTGGGTGTTATATGCAAGTGATGAATCACTAAAATCTACCTCTGAAACTAAAAATACACTATATGTTAATTAAATTGAATTTAAATAAAAATTTTTTACAAATTGCTTCCTTGTCATTAAAAAGAAAAGAAAATGAGCCCTCTAAACTTGACTTCGTGGACCAAGTTCACCTTCAAAGACGGATGCAATCACTTGAAGATGCATCAACGTCCCTCCAATCCCAAGAGACAGAGGCAAAAACAAAAATGAAAACACACCTTAAAAGCATCTCACAACAGTGGAGAACAGCTTCAGAAGAAGATGACAGATGACTTGAATGAAAACACTAATCTTTAGGAGAGTCTAGAACTCTGTGCCCAAGAAACAGGGATGGAAGCCAAGGGCTTCGAACCAAAAGAACAGAAAAAAAAGGCTTGAAAATACAAATGTATGGATGAAACAAGTCATGGATGAGAAAGAGAGCTGGTTGCAGTCTCGGGCTGAACCCATGCTGAACATCATAGTTGTGCCTGTTCTCTCTAGAGCAGATCTCTGCATGGATGGTGGCCACTTAGAACGAGGGGAAAGAAGGCAGCGGAGATCACCCAGTGTCTTGCAGGTTGATTTGAAGAGAATCAGGGACCTAATAATTTAGATATGTCCTTTAAAAAACATCGAGAAAAACATTATTTCCAAAAAATTATGTGAAGAAAACCAAAGGAAGAGCTTCCAGGACAAATAAAAAGCCTCCAGACCGTGCAAGCGTCTCTGCAGTCTGAGAATTCTAGCTTGAACGTGAGTTTGAAAGTGAGCTTTGGAAGCTCCAGCTGAATCTTGAAGTATACCAAGAACATGTAATGCAAACTCAGGGAAAATACATCGAAAAGGAACTCTCGTGCTTGGAAATAGAGAAGAATGGTCTCAAAGTGCATGGAAACGTGAACTACACAAAGCGGAAGGGCCACCTCTACGGGAAGATGGCCAAAGACGCAGAGAATTGGAAAGAACCACTTCCTTTTATCAAAACCAGATTCTCTTCTCTGAGAAAATGCTCGAGGAAGTTGGACCGCAGCTCCGTCAGCAGAGAGAAAGCTCAGTGAGCTGGGAGAAAAAGTGCTCGCAGCCAGGATTGGCTAGTGTTGGGTTTCAGTTCCAGCCCTTGGCTACTACTACGCCTCCTGCGACCCCTGCTCCCCCCCTCACCCGCCCCGGGTCATCAGGGCCCCCAGGGCCCCCAGGGGAGAGGAGACTTTAGTTGTGGGGGCTAGGGGATCTGGGGCCTGAGGCAGATTTGATTCAGCTGACCACAGCCAGACATTTGGGTGTGTTTCCTCTTTGTAGAAGGAATTTTGATTTACTTCTCTTTAGTTTAACTGCTGTCATTTAACTGATGCTACCGTTGCTCTTATTAAAGTTTGATAGCGTTAAAAAAAAAAAAAGTAATGGTCACCAAAAGAGCTGGAAATGGATCGGTTTTAGAAATTGTCTCTGGGAGAGGAGATGAGGATGAGTGGAGGGGTCAGGTCCTCTAAAGCTGGAGGAACGACAGATGGGAGTGGCCCTGGAGCTCACTTCCACCTCCAGAGTGTCCGGTCGAGCCAGGCCTGGCTTTGGCCGCCTCTTTGGGGATGATGGGAACCCAGGGGACTGGGCACCTTGCTACTGCTCAGACTTGTGAATGTTCCCTTGGTAACCCTGTGTTATATTTATACCACCTAGCATTAGCTGTTTATGTCTTCACATCCCCTTTGCACAAAAGGGCACTCCTGCAAGATTTGATTTGTGACTGTATGCATGTTATTTTGAGAAAAGTGAGAACTATAAAAAACCATTTATTAGATTCTACTGGGTGACAGGTACGGTACTGAGTCCTGAGGACAGGAAGGTACACAAATAATTGGAGCTAAAATATGTTTTCAATGACTAAAGGGACCCTTAACTAATGTTTCACGGAGCCTTAACTAACATGAAATCTGTGAATCCAACTCAAACAGCTGCCTGTCCTCCCTACCTCGTACCCTTTGCCTTCCTCTGGAAAGAGTTCTTTGCTAAGGACCCAGAGTGAAGACTTTTAAAGTGACCAGACATTTCATTTGTACACATCTTTGACCAGCCTCGAGGAGGTCCTGAAAATGGCCATAGATTTGTAGTAATCAGAGGTTCAAGCTGATAATGTGTGTCTAGGTCGAAGAAAGGATATGCAAGTGGATACAGAGACAGGATTTGAGTTTGTCTTTTTTTTATCTGAGTGACTTGCTGTCCTTCTAAGCTTGAATACCCTTTTCAAAACAAAACTAAAACCAAAACAAACAAACACAACCCCAACCGTTTTTGGTTTCTGTTCTGGAATAGTTGAGTTGGCTCGAGTCCATGGGGCTGACCTGATAAATTCGCCCTTGTGTTCTGTGTCTGGGCGTTAGGTCCCTGGGGGGCAAAGACTTGATTTTATTTATTCCTGAACCCCGTGTACTGGGGGTGGTGCCTAGCACCTAGTAAGTGCTCAAAAAATTGTTAAACACAAAGTAGTTGGCACTATATACTAAAATAAAAAGTGCCAACAAATAATTCACTAATAAACACATCACTCAGTTGTAAGATTTGGTCCTGAATACATGAAACATGTGGTCCATCCCCTCTCCTCCCCCAAAAAGCTGAGTGAGTGGATGGGTAGAAGAATGGATACCCTTGTTCCAAAGTGAGTTTGCCACGAGAGAGCAGTTTGAGCTCAAAGCCCCCTCTGCTGCGGCTAAAATCGCAGAGGAGTAGACATATCGTATACATAGGAGAAAGACAGCATCTGTGTTATTGTCAGTAACATTGCAATATAATTTCTTTTGTTTTGTTTTGTTTTCTGTATTTTCATGGTCTTATGTAGTGCCTGGCACACACTAAATAGTGGTTTTCTTCCTTCTCATTTTTTTTCTTTCTGTTTTCTCAATAAGCCACTGATCAGATATTTTACTACATATTGCCCTTTATTTCTCCTCCACGCCTCCCTCTCCCCCCCCATTTTAATTCTATTATGCAGGGAGCTGGCATGAACCAGAGCAAAGAACACACTCTCTCAGATTTGGGCGTAGGGCACGAGTGTTCAAAGGTCACTCATGGCCAGCCCCAAGGTATCCGCCACTGATAGGACCTGGTCCTGAGTTGTAAGAAGGAAGAGGCAGGTGGCCCATGCATCAGAATGAGACTGCAGGATCAGAGAGGGCTTTGGGAAGGGAGAGAGACCCCAGCTGTTATCCTCCTGCCTTGGACACAGCCATCACCATGAAGTGACGCAGTTCCCTGCTCACGTTCTCCTGCTCTGATCCCACCCACCAAGCTGTAGGGAGGCATGGGAAGTGCTTTCTTACAGTTGATGATGAAGACGGTTTTTGTCCCCATGGACTGGAGGAAAAGATTTACCCTCTTGGTCCTCTCTTTTCCCATCTGTAAAATGGAGCTCCTAATATGTGATTGCTGAGCAAGGCAAAGAGGTGTCCTGGCAAACACTAGCCTAAATGAAACTGACCTTATCATTCCCTATGCAGAGAAACTAAAAGCCACAGGCAAGGCTGGCTTCCCTCCTGACTGAGATCTGAGCCCCTCCGGGAGGGAGCTGCTTCCTGCTCAAAGGAGAGCCCTTCATAGGGATATTTTATGGGCACTGCTGAAAACATAGGGGATACAGTAAAACACAAAGACACAAGAGCATTGAGCGGGAGATCTCATCCATTCTGCTTGACAGACATAAATTACTGACCAGACGTAGGCATTTCCCCTCTTGGTCATCACCCGACGAAGGGGAGAGCTTTTATTTTCTAAATGATATATTGATCTGATAAAATTATTATTACATCATCTCTTTTGCCCATCACCACTCACAATGGGAGAGCATTATAGGGAAAATGAATGCTCCTACTGGAATGGGGTATAGAGATGTGTGTGTATGTGTGTGTGTGTGTGTGTGTGTGAGAGAGAGAGAGAGAAAGGAATGTGTGTGTAAAGATTTCTGACAGAAGAAGATAGAGAGTTTCGTTAATATTAGTTGATGGCGTTCCAGCACTCACATGCCAAAACAAGCATCTCTCCCAGGGCCCTCCTCAGGGAGTCACAGTGGAAATTAGATGCTGTTAGGGAGAGGAGTGGAAAGCATGTCCTAGACCAGGGCCTTCAGGGCTAAAGGAGTGGGACTAAAGGGCTCTTGTCAGACTCAGTACATCTTCCTTAAAGTAGGGATGAAGGGAGGGAGAATTAACAAAGTAGAATTTCAGACATCTGTGTATGCCATGCAGAGGAGAGAAGTATCTCAGTGAAGGTTCTCAGGCTCTTAAAGCACGCTTTATGGCCATCTTGGGGAGAGCCTCCTTCACTAAAGAACTAAGGTAGCTCCATAGATCTGCTGAGGCAAGTTATTGGTGGATTAATGACCTTGAGTCAAGTTGACCGTGTGGAACTAGGCCCCTCTATGTCGACAGAAGGCTGGGATGGGCCAGAGTGGTGGAGTTGTGAGTGGGACCCCAAAGCAGGACTAGCTTTAACCACATGACCCCTTAAGGTGGCTGTATCTGAGCCCTCAGTTACTTTTCTGGTCTTAGAAGGCTGAGGATATCAACAGAGGATTTCTCTAACTTCTGTGGGTCTGAGGGAACAGCTAAACCTGGGGAGTTTTTCTCTCTTGAGTAAATGGACCTGTTGCCAAAGCATCACAGCAGTCTGCATGAAACTTTGGCCTACCTGGGAGCTCCAGGATAGAGAACACAACCACACAGCCAAGCCTCGGCCGCTGGGAGGACAGCTCTCAGTCCTGGGTAATCCATGAGGCCGACTGAGTATGTGCACAAATATGTACACACACACACGGAGACAGACTTCCAAAAGATGGAGATATTTGATAGTATGAAGTAGTTATCTTGGAAAAAATATCTCAACTGGCTTGGGCTCTCTTTCCCTATGGTTTAGTGCTATTTTAATTTTGAACTATATATGAGGGGCCTTATAGTGTTTTTAGTGATTGGGGCCCTGGCCAATTTCGATGCTACCTGGAGTTCCTTGAGTGGGAGGAATTGTGAGAACTGGGATATCCTCTTAGGGTACCTTGGACCTGGTAGACTTGGGTGCATCTTGAGGAGTCCTAGACCTTATGGAGACTTTTGGGGTCCCTCGTCTCCTAAATTCTCATTAACCATATATTCAAGTTTATCCTTTTGGAATACAGCTTAGTGGAGAAAGACATAGCAATACAAGTTTAGATAGGTAAGCTCCCACTACTCCCCCTCTGGGTCAGTTCAACTTTGTAATACTTACACTGTCACCAGGTCCACATGGCTCTGCCCCTTCAGCACCCTGCCTGCCCCTCAGAGGGGAGCCAAGAGGCTCCCAACAAGCCAGGAACCACTGACCTTCAAGGATGTTGCTATGGGTTTCTCTAGGAGGACTGGGGGCCAGCACGCCCTGCTGGGAGGACCCTATATATAGATGGGATGGGGAGGGTTTGTCCCAGGGCATATCAGCTTTCAAAACTGGAGAGAATGCCTTCAGACCTCTGTGCATAGGTTACTAACAAACATATCCTCCTCAATAACAGAGTTGTCCTTCACTTTTGTTTCAGAAAACGTATTTCTGAACACCCTATTTTGGGCCACAGACATGGGAACTCAGCTTTCAAGGTCTTCTACCTTCTCAACACATCTGACCTACACAATAATGTTGATTTCTCTACCCCCTCAAACGCCAGCTCCATTCCTTTAAAGATAGGCTCCTTAGGGTTCCTACATACGTTGGACTTAGTGGCGAAGTTAAAGCTGTATTCTACAGCAGCCAGTCCTCTTTCAGTTTCAGCTTTCCTTCCTATAAAGTGGACATAATAATGGTACCCACCTCTTTGGCCTCCCGTTATGTTCTTGGCCAGCGTCCGCTGCTGTGATACATATATTATAACAAATGTCCATTGGTTGATGAGTCCCACATTGCAGGATGAGTCTAATGAGTTTTGATTGTGGTTCTGGAAAAGTGTGCAGGCTCTGGAGTCCATCACAAATGCCTAATGAAAGAAAACCTCCTTGAATACACAGGCAGACAGAACCACCTGAAATTAGAGGGTGTGCTGCTTTAGCTGTGGTGCTCTACCAACAGGCTCAGTAACTTTGCTGACACTCTACACCCTGGCTGTCTGTTTCATGTTGGACTTAATCCATCTTATTTTCACAAACCCAAGCATGTTTCAAAAATGTTCTTTGTAGCTATCTTGAGAAAGTGATGTGGTTATCGTTAGCTGAACAGTGCAGTGGCCTTTACTGACATCGCTTTGTTTTTTTGGAGTTATCTTAAAAGCTTTCCAGAGATGGTAGGGAAGGATGGGACTCTAAAAGGAGAAGGGAAACCAAGAGGGAACTGAGGGGCATCAAAGCGAGAGCTCCAGAGACCCATTATCCATGAGCATGATCTTGGAAGTCAAGACTTAGAGATCTGATGATAAGTTGTTTCCCTCCACAACGGATGATTACTTTATAGCTGATTTGTGTGGTTGTAAGAGTTTATTTGAAAGAAAGAAGAGAAAATGGAAAACAGAGTCACAGCTCTAAAGATTGGATGTCACTGGGGGAGGAATTCCCTCTTCTGATGTTATCCGTAGTACATCAGTTTCACAGAAAGCGGATCAGACCTTTCCAGATCAGACAAGCTGAGCCTTTGTCTGACCCTGTCCTCACATATGAGGGTACTGTCAGAGCTGATCTTGGCAAGGCTAGAAGACTCTAGCATCCACCTGCCAGGATGCCAGGGCCCATGGGGTTCTTCCCACTTCCCCCACTAACAGCTGTGGTCAGGCTGGTTTTAAAGGGTCTGCTAAGCCCATTGACACTGAGGAGTATGTGATTATCAGTAATTTAAGATTGTCCTTTTCCAACCATGGGTGCTCCTAAAAGTTGAGGCAATGCCTTCACCGGAAGGAATGAGTCTATAATGGCAGAATTTCGGGCCTCAGGTGTGTGCTGTGGTAGTGAAAGGCACTGAGGAATGGGTGATTTAGTGCAAGGCTCTTCTGAGAATCTCTCCAAATGACACCACACAAGTGACCTTTACCAGTGGTTGGAGGAGATAGCAGCCATTATGGTCTGCAGAAAGCCTGTTACCTAAAGGAAAAAGGAGGTTTGGAAAATACAGTGGAATGCTATGTAGTAGATCCCTGACATTCTTCAAGGATACGGCCTCACACCTCAGTGAACTACCGAGTTCGAGAGTGATACTAAGTCCTATGACTGCTACCCCCGCAAGGCAGTAAAGTATAATTGAAAAATCTCCTGCCTCTTTTAGATCCATGATGATTCTGTAAAAACGGAACTCAGGTAATTTATAAAAGCTCCTTTCTGGCCCAGACTGTCACATGATTAGACTTCTTCTCTTTCCTCCCCCATGCTAGCTGCCACCTTCCTTTTCAGATACATTTTTCCCACAAAGCACAGGCTTTGTCACCTCCCATGTGTTTCTGCCTACGGATGACAAATGGAGGAGAACAAAGCCCCAGCCAAGTGCCCTGTCCGTTCACCGGGCTCAGTGCATGATTCAAGTTTGTGCCTTGGCAAAATGACTAATGACTGCACATCATGTGTCATAAATTATGGGATTGTTCATGAATAGTTAAAACCATGAATGCTAAGTCCTTGAATGCCAAGGGCCTCCTGGGTTGATATCATGGAGATGACTTTAACACTTGAGCCAGAGGCTGAGAAACACAATGCCCTGTCCCAGGACTGCCCAAGGGAAGGGCTTTCCACCCTTTGTATTAGCCACACTCACTTTTGTCCACTGACCTTCGTATTAGTTTCTTAGGGCTGTCCTAACAAAGTACTATGACCTGGGAGGCTTAGAACAACTGAAATATCTTGTCTCATGGTTCTGGAGGCCAGCATGAGATCAAGCTGTCAGCAGGGACGTGCTCTCTCTCAAAGTGCTAGGAAAGCCCCTCTGGTCCAGGCCTCTCCTAGTTTCTGGTACCTTCCGAGGTTTCCTGGCGTGTGGATGATTGTTTTCTCCCTCTGTCTCTTCATCTCTCTTCTCACTGCATGTCTCTGTCTCTTCACATGACGTTCTCTTTTATAATGATACCATGAGGGCCCAGCGCAGTCCAGTATGACCTCATCTTAACTCATTACATCTGCAATGACCCTATTTCCAACTAAGGTCAGGTTCTGAGGTGCTGGCGGTGAAGACGTGAACATGTGAATTTTGAGGGGGGGGGCATGATTCAATCCATAGCAACCTCAGAAACTTCTTGTAGATCCTTGCTGATGCTTGTGAGATGGCCACTTTCAGAGAGTGACAACACCTCGTTATTTTAACACTCAAAAGAGTGACAAACATGTATTCTAACTTGTTCTTACCCATCTCATCACACACATGTACACCCACACCCCCCCACACACACACACTCACACATACATACACCTGGCTGCTTTTATTTTTTTTTTTATTTTTTTAAGATTTTATTTATTTATCTGACAGAGAGAGAGCGAGAGAGGGAACACAAGCAGGGGGAGTGGAGAGGGAGAAGCAGGCTTCCCGCCGAGCGGGGAGCCCCTTGTGGAGCTCAATCCCAGGACTCTGGGATCATGACCGGAGCTGAAGACAGACGCTTAAGGGCTGAGCCACCCAGGTGCCCCCACCTGGCTGCTTTTAAAGAAGCCTTAGCACCACACACCCACCAGGGTGGCAAAAAGCTGTGTTGGAAAGCATGTGGGAGCCCCAAGCTGGGTGCTGAAGGGTTAAATGCGGAGGCTGGAAACTCCTTTCAGAGGCCAGTATTCACAGCCTGAGGCCTTGGGGGAGAATGGAGACAAGGACTTTTGCCCTGTTTACCTCTGCCCAACTTGTTGTGAGGCTGTGTCCTTTGAGAGAAGGAAGCCAGTGACCCTAAAGAATGACCAAGTGCCACAGACCACAACCTCGACAGTGCACTCAGCCCCACCCGGCTCTGCACTCTGGCGGGGACGAGTGAGCAGTGAAACCAAAGCAGTCTAGGCTTCTCGATAAGTCTGCCTCTGAGGCCCAGAGGACAGAAACCCTTTCCAGGACGTCCCATCTAGAGCTGTGTTCCAGAGCCGCAGAGCTGCCCCTCCCCACCCCCCTTCAAGGCACTGAAGCTTAGCGATGGCTCTGGGTCCTGAGGAGGCAGGGGAGAGATTGCTGGGTGCCGTCAAAATCTAAATGTGCACTTGGTGGTTCATGTTCCTCCTCAGTGTCACGACTCCATCTGCCCAGAGGAAGGGGTAGACTCCTTGGTCTGTCCCTCTGAACTCCTTTGCTATCATTTCCATTCTCCTCCTACTCACAAATCTGCTACCAACGAGCTAGGAACCAAAACAGCCCCCAAGCCTGAGACCAGCACCTTCCTCAAAGGGAGTCAGGAAAAAAAAAAGGAGGGGGGGGGGAGTCAGGGCCACTGAAGTCTATCTCCTTGAGAGGAGCCCTGTCCCCTTGGGGAGGAGTATGAGCCAAGCTGGAGCCCGTCGTGAACCAGGGCCAGTTAACTGGTACTCCCCGAAGCCTTTGACTGAAGCTGCCATTTCCCCCTGCAGAGCTGGTGTGACTGTCCGAGGGCCGGTGGTGCTCACTGAGTATTTACCTGGTAGAGAGGCTGGCCACATGGGTGGGTCTGCACGCTTGCCCAGCCCCGGCTGGCTGGAGGTCCGGGAGCCATAGAAGGAGCCAAGGGTCTCAGCCCCAGCATCAAGAGCTGCCTCAATGGCACAGTTGTAGACTTCAGAGCAGGAAGGTGGGCCCCACGGATGGCGCATCCCTTTGTGCATGATGACATCAGGTGTCATGGATGCAGTCTCCCTTACTCCTCACAACAATCCTGTGCAGCAGACCTGGGCACCATCGTTTTTACAGAGGAAGGAAACAAGTCACTCGATCACTCAGAGGAGCCTTAAAATGTTCACTGACCGCACACGAGCAGCGTTAAATTAAAACAACAACAGCACTATTTTGGGAACCACCCTGAGAAAGACTTTCTCCTTAAACTCTAATCAGGCTTCTCTGATTTTATTGTCCAATTTTAGAAAGAATCCGGCTAAATCGGTTTAGTCAGAGCTACCCCCCACCATATCTGATCACCCTAAAAGCTGAACAGATTCCTCATCCTCCACCATCCCCCATTGCCCCCCAGGGGATGTCCAATGCCGCCAGCGAGAATCCTGTTAGGTCGCTTTAGCCAGAATCCCCCATTAGTCCTGATGTTTCCTCTCAGTCATTTTCCATCCACTGACCCCACACTCTGCTTTTTTGGCTATAAATTCCCACTTTTCCTTATTGTATTTGGAGTTGAGCCCAATCTCTCTCCTCCACTGTGAAACCCCCTTGCACTGGTCCCTATGCATATTACATTGTGATAGTTGACCTTACCATTCCTTTCTTTTTTTTTTTTTAAGATTTTATTTATTTGGGGGGGGAATGAGTGTGTATGTGTGTGGGGAGCGGGGCAGAGGCAGAGGGAGAAGCAGATTCCCCGCTGAGCAGGGAGCCCGACCCAGGGCTCGATCCCAGAACCCTGAGATCATGACCTGAGCCAAAGGCAGATGCTTAATTGACTGAGCCACCCAGGCGCCCCTGACTTTACCATTCTTTAACAAATGTCATAAATAATTCTTTCTTTAATAACCCGAAGGGAATTACACACCAGTGCCTTTAGGGGTAGGAGAGGAGGAGGCACCTATAGTCAGGGAAACCATTCCCAGCATTTGTGATCTTCTTGGCTCATGGAACCTTCTGGAAATCTTCAGTAAGCAGGCCCATCACTGCCATTGGGGCCACAGAGAGAAGGGAAGCCTTTGCTGAGCCATTCAAAATAACAGTAGCTTTTGTGGACACATGCCTCTTCCATGGAAGGGTAATTATAAAGCCCCAAGGAAATTCCTGGGTGTTTTTTGTGAGGGCCATCGAGAGCCACACAGAGAGGAAGGAGGAAACAGAGCAATTAAATGCCACACTGCTCCCCTCTCTCCTTCTATACATCCTTTAGTACCCACTTACAAAGAGACATCTAATATTATTTCGACAAGCAAATAAAAGCAATCTGGGCTTTCATTCCTCTTTTTCTCTTGGGAGCTTGTGGAGTGGCTGCTATTAATGTTCGAAAAAGATCACCCAAAGCTCTAGAACTAGACAAAGCCAACCACCCCACGGTTGCTCTGGTACTTGCTCTAAGTCTGGTGGGCCAGCAGGTCTTGTGATCATCCACCTCTGCCGCAACACCAGCAGCCAAGGGGCGTGAACTGCGGCTCTGGTGAAATGTGGCAGAGGTGACCCCTATTTGGTAGTCCTTGTGGATGCAGGCACAGAGGTGCAGGAGCCAAAGTGCAGAATGGAAAGCTCTAAGCCAGAGCAGTGGCGGCAAGCGGAGGGCCGGTGTGAGCACGTATGTTAAAACCTCCAGACGCTGAGAATCCAAAATGTTTACAACCCTGGCGAGCAGCAGGAATCGGCAGATCATGGCCCTGTGGGCGTATATGGGCTTTTATGTTTTTACATAGTCGAGGGAAAAAGAAGCAAAGAAAAATAATATTTTGGGACAGGTGAAAGTGATATGAAATTCTAATTTTAGTGTCTGTACATCAAGTTTCGTTGGAACACAACTGTCTTGTCGACATACTGGCTATGACAGCTTTTGCAGTGTAAGAGCAGAGTTGACTAGTGGCAACAGATTATCTGACCCACAAACCCTAACGTATTTATTATCTGGCCCTTCATGGAAATATTTTGTTGGCTCCTGGCTAAGCAGGGTTTAAATCCCAGCTATAACACTTACAGATTGTGTGACCTTGGGCCGGTTCTCTACCCTTTGTAAGCCTCGAGTTTCTCATCTGTAAAATGGAGATACTAGTGACACCTGCATCTTGGGATTGTTAGGAGGATTTCCCGAGACAGCAGATGTAAGGAAAGTACTTAGCAAAAGACCTGGTGCAGAATGAATGCTTAGTAAAGGTTTGCTGTTGTTATTCTGTTTGTTACCTTCTCAAGGAAAAGGGTTTGGCCCCTGTGATGGAGATTGGTGGTTTGCCAACCCTATGGATCCTCCCAGTATGCTACTTTTGAGGCTAGAGAAGCTAAATATTTGCTTTCTCAGTCTTCTTCCCATCCAGGAATGGCCATATGATACAATCTGACCAAAAAGACATGAATGGAGTTTATTCTGAGTGTTCTGGGAAAGGTTTTGCTTTCCTAATAAAAGGGATGGCATGGTTGAACACTGCCACGTCTCCATCTTCCTGCCTTGACTATAGATGTGATGTCTGGAGCTGGGGCAGCCATTTTGGGCCCATGAAAGCAATGGTCAATAGAATTAGAGGGACCACTTGCCCTGGCATCGTTAAGTTGCTGAGTCAATGTCATCAGCTACCTACCTTTAACTTTTTGTTGTTTGAGAAACATAAAACCCTATTTGTTTGAACCATTTTAAGTCAGGTTTTTTGTTACTTGTAATGGAAGACATTTCTAATTGTATTGTCCTTTTGAAAGTTGAGTGGAATGCAGAGGAACCATGGGTCAGAAGGAGGGCTTCTGAGAAAGGAAATCTGAAGTAACCAGTAGATATAGGGATATAATTATGTACCTTTTGAGAAGTCTGGTTCAGAGACAAGAGACCCACAGAAGAGAGACAGGAGCTCAGAGCTCTGGTAAAGCTCAACTTTGGTGAAGAGAAATGTCATTGTCAAGGGATAGCAGGGACAGGTTGAGAAGATTGTTGCTTTTCCTCAGTAGAGCTGATAGGGAAGAACAGGGCCCATGAGCACGCTTGAAACTGCTAAGAGGACAAGGAAACTAATTAAAATATATACTATTCATTTAATTAAAGTTTATAAACTTCTAGAGAACACACATATGTTATATTCCTCCTTAGAGTAAGTTAGCAGTCTGAAGAAAGTCTGTGCATTGGATCTAAGCAATTCAAGATCAGGGCAGCTCTGGAGAAGAGGTATAGGCTGGTACAGGGAGAGGTAATTCCTCTCTGAGCTGGCCTTGACCCCCCCTAGATTTTAAGAGTGTAGATGGTTTGTGGGAGGGGAGTGAAAAAGAAATGGCCTTGATGGAATGGGAAATAACCATTTCCCGGCAATCTTTGCAAGTTGTTGGTTCTCCCTGGGCCAATCTGGGAAGGCTTTGCCAAGGAGGGGAGGTTTTAGTTTAAATTTATGGCTTTTTATCTATTTTCTGTTTGAAGAGGTAATGCGCATTCATTATAGAACATTCAAATGATACAGAGAAGTATGAAAAGAAGGGAAAATCACTCAAATCCCCACCTCCATCCCAGGCAACCACAGCTTCCACGCCTCCCTCTGGGCATATATACATGTGTAATTAGAAGTGTTACACAAATGAGGTCCCATTATGCTGAACATGCTTTCTTTGTGTTTTCTCCTCTCTCTCCCCCTCCCACCCTCTCTCTCGCATTCTGTTTATTTGTTGAATTTTTCTTGTCAGTGACGGTAGACTCTCATCCCCCTTTGTATTGTCCACACCGTATTTCTTCGCACGGCTCCCTCGGGGATGGAGCTGGGGGAGCTATTTGCATGGCGGGAAGGAGTGATCTGGAAGATCTGTGGCTGGAGTTGAAGCATCAAGATGATGTAGAATGAGTTCTCAATGGGGTTTCAAGTGAAGATGGAGGTTATGTTGGAGACAAAGAGGCAGGGAAGAAAAAGGCAGGGGTAGGTGGATGTCATCTCTTTCCTCCATGAACCATTTAAGGACCCACTGGCTGGCTGTTTGCCAACCTGTACCTTGGGACAGTCTCTGGTTCCTAGTCTATGGGCAGGTGCCCTGATGGTTAGTTACCTGGTTCTACCTGAGGTGGCCAGAAGTAGGGCACATGCTTCACTCCCCTGAAAGCCCCAGGAGGCTGCATTGCCAACCAGGAGATGAAGTGGATGCATGATTCTGGCTGGAGAACCTATTGGGTGATTTGCTCCAGCATACCTCCACAAGTAAATAGGTCCTTTCAGAAAACCAAATGGTAGCTTAGACGCTTGTTTTATGGAAACAGAACCAGAGCAAAAGGTATTACAAAATAATTTCTAGATCCTGTGCTGATTTGACACTTCAATATTCCACCTGACCGGTCTTTGAATTTGTTTTAATTATTCCTTCTTACTTGTCCTTCATTCACCCTTTACTCCTTCCTATAATGGTCATCGAAATGGCAGAAGATACACTCTGCAAGAGCATGGGGTCTGGAGTCTGCCTGGCTTCATTACCTACCAGCTGTGTGACCTGGGAAACGTTATTTGACTTCTCTGGGCATCCACTCCTTTATCTGTAAAATTAGGATACCAATGTTGCTGTATCACACGGGTGCTTTGAGCATGCTTTTATTTTCCCAGCTCCCATTCATACACAGGGAGTGTATATCAACTTGGTTTCCCACCATCCTCTCCATGGGAAAAACTTTCCAGATTGAGGCAATGTGCAGATCATGACTGGGCCTTCCTCTGTATAACTGTATTTCTGGTACTTCTGGTTTCAGGAGCTCAGCACAGTGCTTTGGTTTGAATGCTTCCTACAGGCACCATAAGGGACAGGAGAGAGCACAATGCAGGGATTAGGGTCACTTCAGGACTCCATCCCCAGCTCTGCTTAAATATGTTAATGGGAACCAGAAATCAAGTTTCAAAACTGGAAGTAGGAGATGGCAAGCAATAGTTAGGGCCAGTGAGATAAGATGTGGGTGGGAGAAGAGAAAGAGACCTCTCCTGAGCACCGGGGTTCAGAGGATGGAGAAGTCACCTCCAATTCTGTGTGTGCCCTGCGGAGGGCCACCTGTCTGGCACCATGCCACACACCAGTCCAGCTGAAGTCATGAATTCCCAGCCTTGCTGGGCTGGGGATTGAGCTGCTTCCTCCTTTAAAAATTAAATGGTGCGGGAAGATCCCCGAGCACCACAACTTAGGTCCCAGGACCCCTGGGCTGGCTGAGGCCTTGGGTTCTGTATCTCTTTCTCTTCCCCTTGCATGTTGCAGTGGCCTGACCCTGTGAGCCAAAGAGACTGTGCATGGACATCGAGAAAGAACAGGCAGAGAGTCAAAGCTGGCCGACTAGCTGATCCTCTGCCACGCAGCATTCAGATTTTAACCTAGCATGGCTTCCTGCCACCCCAGGAGGCTCCTTTTGCCCTTAGCTGCCTTCTTTCATTGACTCCTCTCTCCTGTCCTTGGAAGGAATAGGAAAAGCTTCACTTGAAAAAAAGTCCCAGGGAATGAGAAGTTTTTTTTTTTTTTAAGATTTTATTTATTTATTAGAGAACGTGAGTTGGGGGAGGAGCAGAGGGGGAGGGAGAGAGAGGGGGAAAGAATCTCAAGCAGACTCCACGCTGAGCGAGGAGCCTGACATGGGGCTTGATGCGGGGCTCCGTCCCACGACCCTGGGATCATGATCTAAGCCGAAATCAAGGCTCACCAACTGAGCCACCCAGGCGCCCCTGAATGAGAGTTTTAAAGGACAGATTCAGCTCCTATAGACTTTGAGAAGGAAGGACTCCACCAAATTCAGAGGCTGAGAAAAGCTCCCCACACCCATCCACTTCACAGTCAAGCCCTCAGCTCATGCTTTGCTGGGTGGTTTGGGGAGGGGGAGCATGGGGATACCTCCCTTTTCCCCCCTTGCTTCCCACTTCTCCACGTCACCCACAGACAGATCTCAGGCCGAGACCTGTGCTGGGCTTGAGAGCTGGGCAGTCTGAGGCTGCAGCTGAGCTCATGGAAGGGTCTGGCAAAAGGGAACATGAGAGATGTTACTGCTGAGAGTCAGACTCCTCTCCTACGATTTCATGAGCCATGAGGCATGAGAAACACATTCAGCTGACTTCTACCCCGGGAATGCGATTCAGACATCACGAGTGCTGCAAAGATCCAGCACATTTCCGAGCGAGGGGCCTGAGTCAGGTGAACGGGGCCCAGCCACTTTTTTCCCAGGTGACAGGGACTGCTGGCTGGAGTCGGAGCAGCCCCTGCCGAGGTACCACCCCCAGCGGTGTCCTGTCTTAAACAACGAACTCAGTCCCCTTCAGAGTAGAAAACAAGCATGAAACATAGCACTTCATATCCCTCCAGATTCTTGTCCAGGATTTGTCAATAATTGTATACCTTTTTATATCGTTGTAGACACTGCGTACACAGTATTTTATGATGCTTTCCCACTTAACATGATTTAGAATGCATGTTTCCGATGTATCGACCTAATTTCAGTACGGCCATTTAGGTGGCTGTATGATATCCCGTTCGACTGATAGCCCTTCATTTGTTTAGCCAGGCGATTCCCCCGTTGCTGGACATTTGGGTTGTTTCCAGTTTTTCCACCATTGTAAGTAGAAAGGCCTCAACATCTTAAGTTGGAACAATGATGATCAAGAGCTGAAATGTTGCTGACTTTATTTTCACTGGCAACCAAATTTAGAGAGAGCCTCAATATTGCTCCTCTCAGATGTGGGAGTAATTAAACAGCTGCCTTGAAGGATGGCTGGATGATTTATAGGCGGCGAGATGCGTTCAGTGGGTTTGTCAGTATCCTGCGGCATTAAGGATACGCTTGTTAATTATCTGTGGTTAATATGATAATTTAGGAAAAACAACACCTATTAAGAGTTCTTCATTAGGCAAAAGGCTTCTAATTTTTGAACAAAGCCTCCAAAATTAATGATCTTCACCTCTGATCCGTCACTGGGCAGAGACAGCAAAGAGCCCCATTTCCTTTTAACATTCCCCCCAGCGCCCTCAGTAAAAAGAGGCTCCCTCTTGGAAAATCCTTCTAGACCCTGCCCCTGCCTTTATGGTTGGTTGCCTCTTCTTAGAGCCACCAGATTAAGCATCATGGGACCAATTCGTCTTTTCCAGGTGTCTCAATAGACTTTTGCTCTATCAGCTCAGCTGAGAAACTTTCGCCTGCTGATTCCCCAGCACTTAAATGGAGCAAGAAGTCATATCCTGATTTGGTAGATGAGGAAACTGAGATCAGGGTTGGTGGGGGGCTTGCGTGGGGTCCCAGAGCCAGGGAGGGGATGGGCCGGGGGACCCAGGGGCTCTCGCCTCCCCACCTAAGCCCTACCCCAGCCTCTACCCTTTCTCTGCCACATGCCCTCACTCAGGTGGATCCATCAGATCAGGACCAAGAGCTATGAGGAGCTTCTTTTTTTTTTTTAAAGATTTTATTTATTTATTTGAGAGAGAGAATGAGATAGAGAGAGCATGAGAAGGGGGAGGATCAGAGGGAGAAGCAGACTCCCCGCCGAGCAGGGAGCCCGATGCGGGACTCGATCCCGGGACTCCAGGATCATGACCTGAGCCGAAGGCAGTGGCTTAACCAACTGAGCCACCCAGGCGCCCCTAGGAGCTTCTGATTCATAGGGAAGCATCAAACCTTTTCAGCCCCCAAGAGGGAGGGAGTGGGCAGAGAAAAAGGGCATTGCATAATGTGATGCCAGAAACAATATCTGGAAGACCGGAGGAGAAATAACCCATCGGCGTATAACCTCATCTTTATACTTCAATAAGTATTGAATGTAACTCATGGGCTGTATTCAATCACTGCTCCCTGGTGTTACCCCGTCACCCTCCGCTGCCCCATCTTCATATTTCATTTTGGCTGGACAGTGCAAACTCCATTGTAGCTATCAGGAATAATTTTTATATATGGGGCCTCTGCTGAGCCAGCATCTTGCTGCACGCATTCCCCATTATCCTGTTCGGTGGTGGTGGTCGCGGGGTCAGGAGTCATGGGGTAAATGGGGAGAAAACTTTTCTGAGCAAGAGGCCCCTGTGCAAATCAGCTGGTCCAGCATGGAGGCTCCCTGCCTCTTTCCTTTAGGGCAACACCAGCCCCTCTTTTAGGGCAATACCAAGACATCCCCCACTGCGCTCCTCTGGAAGAGTCAGGAGGGAAGGGGCGTGCTGCTCATGTCTATGTTTGGGGTTTTCAATCACGATCACATTCACTCTTCAGAATACATCTAAGAGTTTTGTGTTCTAATACCCATCTAACCAAAGGAGAAGGTGATGCTGGAAGAAGTTCAATCCTTGGTCAAGGTCACCCCGGGATTAGGTTGCAGAGTGGTGGACCTACACTAAGATGCTGTATTCCTGTGGCGCTCTTCCCTTACCCCGTGCCCTTGCTGGGGGGCGGGCAGGTCAGCTCAGTGTCACAGCAGAAGCCACAGGGCAGAGGCAACTCAGGGTGTACCTGGGGGCAGCAGCACCCCACCAGCACTCAGGGGCCATGTCTGCAGGGTATCAGGGACAATGCTGGTTGTGGCCCCTGAGGACAAACGGGATACTCTCTTTATAAAATCACCTCCCTCTGTGCCTGAGTGCCCACTCAGCTGCCTGGGGAGGGCCCTGGGGAAGTCAGGAGAGAGATGGACTGGTCCTGGGTCTCAAGTCCCGTCACTGTTTTGCTAAATATGTGGCCCCAGGCCACTACTTAACTTCCTTCAGGGCCTGCTTCTTCTTGGAAGGCCGGAGATGATGAACGTGTTTGGGCTCCCATCTCTGGGTGGCTGGGAAGATCAAGTCAGATGAGCTGCAAAGTGACTTGGAAACAAAAGCATCGTTATTATTACAATCAAATAATGTGGGTGCTGGGACAAATGATTAAATGCTGTCTCACGCTTCCTTTTTCTTCCTGACAAGTTCGTCTTCTGCGATTTCTGTAAATTATACTCTCACTGGGGGTTTCCAAAGTGCAGCCCAAAGACTAGCCCTGTCAGAGACTGCAGGGAGAGTTTGCCAGAAATGCAGATCACTGGGCCCGCCCCCACACCTACTGAGCCAGAATCTGCGGAGCCAGGAGCCCGGGCATCTGCATCTCCAGCTTGCTCCCTGGATGGGATGATTCTCATGCTCAGGCTTTTGCAGTTCTTTGGACTTCCTTGTAGAGCCTCGTTTGTTTTCACTGGGACTTGGGGAAGCCAAGCAGGAGGGAGCGTGTGGGTGTTTGTGTTCACCTGTCCAGTTTATGCAAATGACCAGCCAGCGTTGAAGCCTTTGGTCAGGCCTGGCTCCCCGTTCTATAGAGGTGACAATCCCCTGACCTCTGGCTTGTCCCTCAGTCTGACAAATCCAGCTTGGATCTCCCTTTTAAAAGTCTGCTAAGCCTCTTTCTGGGGGATGGAGTACTGATTTGGAAAACGCTGATGGGGCCCAGAGGGGCCTCAGGCTGGCTATGTGATGTCACCCAGTCCCTTGAGCTCTCTGTGCCTTGTGGCCTCACGTGCCCCCCGTCAGAAGAGGGACATGATCCATTGCTGAGCGGAGGGAGGCCCAGCTGGTTTTGTCTGTCAGGCCTCCTGGGCTGTAACACCAGTTTTCATCCCATTTGTACCTCTCTCCTAAAAGCTGTGGAGCTCCAGCGAGCCCCATCTTGGGACAGAGGCCCTCTCCCAGAATGCAGGGGTGGAGGAGACTTGCCATGTTCTGAATAGTGTCCGCCCCAAAGTGGACCCTTGCACTCCCCGTTTGCTACCTCCTGCTTTCCTGCAGTAGGATTCCGCCTAACGGAGGGCCTCTCCTCAGATCGGGGCAATGAGGGTGCAGGGGTGGGCAGGACGGGCAAGGGTGGAGATTTGCATTAATAAAGAATCACCGGGACCTCATTCCCAGGCAGTGTGGAGCCTCAGGTCCGACGGTGTGTGTATATATGTATATACTTCTGCGTGGGAATGGAACACAGGGAGATACCAGGTTTTACACTGGGTTCCTGATCTAGCGCTTGAAGCCAAGGAGGCCAGAACGATGTCACTGTGGCTGCAAGAGGCCCGGCAGAGGGTGAGGAAGGGCAGACACTGCCCCGTCCTGGCTACTGGAAAAGAGACTGGCTCCTCCACCCAGCTGAGGCTAAGCCTTTCGTGTCCAGGCACCCCACGCCTTCCGGAAAGCCCTCCCCCGGCAGAGCCTCTGCTGTGTGCTGGCCGCCCGCGGGGCGCCGTGCCCACTGCCCCCCAGCCCTCAGCCAAGCTGTCCTCCCCTCCATCTGCAAGCCACAGGCCCGTTTCAAGGCTGCCCTGCAAAGTGTGGCCAGAGGAGGGTTGATTTCATACTTCACTCATTTCATCTTCCTCCGTGGTTCTGTGTCACATTCGTCACTCACAATTCTCTCTTTTCACCCCTGACTGATTGGGCCCTCTCTCCTAATTCTAAAATCTATTTTTTCCTCTCCCCACCCCCCAATCTGCCACCAAACTGCGTCAGCATTACTGTCTCTTTCTATATTGCTTTTGCAATTCAGGCTTTTCTTCCTGTCATAACCTCTCAGGCCCGGTGCGTGGGCTCGGGAATGGTGGGGATGGGCTGTGCCGTGCCCTCTCTCGCTTCAACACACCGAGTTGGAGGTCCACCTCTAAGGGTCCGTGTGGCCTGGCCTGGACCCTTGGTGTCTTTAGTCTTGGGTTTGTCATATGTAAAATTAGATGACCTGATCATCTCTAAGCTCCCCTGTTGCTTTAATATTGGTCAATTCTGTGGTTCAGGGGGCCAGGCTGATGGCAAATATTCACTCTATTTAACACCTAGGAATATAATCAACTCACACCTGCCTACACAGAGAGCCTCTGTGTCTAATTTCCATATGTCATGGTGACTCCCCCAGGCATCTAACCACCACCAGGCCAATGTGGGCTTAGGAGATATAAAATATTGGTCTAAATCTAAGAGAAAAAAAAAGAAACCTAAGAGAAGGCCAAGCCAGCAATGATCAAAGACCCCAATGCTAAGGGCGCTAAATGATTCTTTGATTTATGATCTGAGTATGTGTTCCCCTCCCCTTTAGGGCACCGTTGAATCTCAGAAGTAGAACAACTTGCCCAAGCTGATTGAGCTTATTCATTACAGAGTGGGAACTGGAACTCAGGCCTCAGATCTGATAGAACACGGGCGAGGCAAAGCTTGGCCCCATGGTATTGGCAGTCTGGACTCATTCTGGGGTTCTTGCTGACCAGTTTGATGATTCTGAGCAAATTAGAAAAAGGCGTCCCGTTTGAGTGGATGTTGCCCTAGCTATTGTTCATGGGTTGGCAAGTCTACATGATGGCCTGTCCAGGATGTCTGCCAAGACCCAGGCCCATCTGCCATTTTGTCACTGCCTGAAACAGTGGAGTTCTCTTCATTCCCCAAGGCCCAGTAGACCTGGGCTAACTGGGCCAGCTGTTACCCATGGCACTGCCAGATGGCTTTATGTGTCACGAGACATCTCCCCTCCATGAAGATTTCCTGTTGCCCTTTTCTGGACCTCAACATTTTAGATTCCTTTTTGGAAATTGGTGAGGTTATAAACACATCCATTTGTCAAACATACTCTCAGTTCCACCAGTGCTCACATGCAGAACCCATACCAGCCCTTAGCTAGTTGACACATGACTCAGAGTTTGCAGGCTTGTTTCTTCCTTGATTCTTGACTCGCCTATTAGCCTCAGAGGACAGTATTTCCAATTAAAAAAAACAAATTCTCAAAACAGCCCAGAGCTCATTTTCTGAACATATTTAACAAACCCTGTTGAATTTGGTTGAATTCAAGATGACCATCCCCAGAAGAAAGGAAGAAGGGTGGCCTAGACTTAGGTGGGCCTAACTAAAACATCCAAGCCTCCACCATTGCCAGGAGAAGCAGATGTCTTCCTTCTCTCTGTTGGCCCCTTTGTCTCCCCGTCCTCCTCCCGCCCTGGCTCCAGCAAAGGTTCCGAATGTCTTCTGGAGAAAGTCCTTGGTCTTACTGTCAGTGAAAGTGGATAATGTGCTAAAAATTGACCTCTCCAATGTCTGGCCGACTGCTTTCAGTATTGAAGACATTTTCCTGACAGAAAAGAAGGGAGGTGAACAATGGGGCGGTTTCTTCCTGAAAGTCGCTCCGACAGCACTTGGAAACCACTGGGACTTTCTTTCCTTCTTTGTCCTTTATCTCTACAAACCAGGGCAGAGTGCGTTTGGTGGGGAGAAGGGGATGAGCAGATGGCCTCTAGGGCTGGTGGAGAAAGGTGGGGTGGGCAGGGGTGTCTGTGTGAGTTACGATCAGATCCTACCTTCTCACCCCTGTTCTGGGGACTTGGGGCTCCCTGGTCCCAGTAGGCTCACGGACCAGCTCTAGTGGTTCTCCACTTTCGTGGCAGCGTGGAATCCTGGGGAGACTGTGCTGTGCTGGAGCCAGTCGCTACACTATTGGTTGCTTGAAATAGGCCATAGTGAGGGTTTTGACTCCATGGACATTGGCAGATGCTACAAATGAGAACTTTTCTGCTTTGAGAGCTGGTTTACTGGCATACCACTGCATAAAGAAAGGAAAATCATTGCATGTCCAGTCTGCACGCCCAGACCAATTCAACTATAGTCTTTGTGTATGGTGCTGAGACATAGAACTTTCTAAGGCTTCCCAGGTAATTCCAATGTGCAGCCAAAGTCAGAACCACTATTCCAATCTAATACTCCTGTTTTACACAGGTCTTGGGATCAAAGAAGTAGCAAGTCCCCACTCAACAGCTTCCAGGAGTCGGTAGCAATTCCTGGGCTTTAGAAAAAGCCACTCTTCCTGTGGCGAGAAAAAAGACCTCCAGGTGGTAGAGACTCACCTCTGTGTCATCTGTCTTCTCTTTTGCTGTCCTCCCTCCTTTCCCATTTCCCTGTTTCTGTCCCTTCCTGCCAGGGACTGAGATGTGCCCCCTAGGAGCTGACTCCTAGGATGGTCCTCAGAGTCAGGTCTCTCTGAGGCCACAAGGCCCCTAGAACAAGTAGAAGATGGTAGAGATAGTCTGTGATTGTGTCCCCACGTGAGAGGAGCAGAGCGGCCCAGGACGGAGCAGAGCTGTCGCTGGAGAAAGACTGGATCTTCACCACAGAGGATCTAAATGTCATTTCCGTTCTGCAAAGTCAGAAAAACCACTGGCCTGGGATTCCTCAAAGTTAGGCCTGGGGCCTCACTGGTCCCTCTGTCGCTGGGCAGCCCCCTTACCTCTGGGACAGAGGTTTGCTAGAGAAGGCATGGGGGGCCCACCCCGAGAGGGAATAAGTAATAAAAACAGTTTACGAAGTGCTTTCACATGCATGATCTCATTTGGGTTGATGACCCTGGGCTCTTGAATGGAGAGGGAAGTGGGAGACTTGGGAATTCAAATTGCAGCTCCATTGTCTTGGGAAACCCTTTCCGGCAAATAGGAGCCAGCAAATCCCCACCTTGCCGTCCCTCCTTCTCAGGCCAGGAGCATTTAGAACTAATTGAATCACTAGATTAGCTAATGCAGCCTCCATTAAGGCTCAAGATCCCAGAGGAGAGGCCATTGAAGAGAAGCAGGAAGATCCACACCCTGCCCAGCCATCCTCCCAGCCCCCAACACCACCACCTTAGTCTCAGTAGCCTGAAGAGAGCCCCGTGGACCCCATGGCTGACCCCCTTAGACTTCCTGTGGCTCTAGGATTTGAGGACAAGACTGATTGATGCCAGTTCTTTATCCTAAGGAACAGAAAGTTTATAATAGATGATGTGTGATTTCATTGCTAGATTTTCCTTCAGGGTAAGCTCTTCTGATTTGGGGGAAATTGAATCACAAGGTAACTAGCTGACCTCCCAAAGGTCATGAGATGGGTTGCTGGAAGGTCAGGGCCAAAAACTCAGGTCTTCTAAGTTTCTTTCCATCCAGCCCAGCAACCTGTCCTGGTACGAGGTGGGATGGTGGTAGGATTTGCTCATTCATTCCATTTACTGGGTGTCTACCAGTCCCTGTGGTAACAGCTTGTGGGGGGACAATAGTACATAAGGCCATCACGGTCCCTGAACTCAAGGGTTTACAGCCTGATGACTGGGATAAGGGTGCTCAGTTCAAACGTGTGGAATTAACAAAGGGCAGTTGGCCGACTTGAACAAATAGTTCTCTTCTCAACACTCCAAGTGAACGGCACCACCACCCCTGCCACGTCCCCACCGATGGGATAAAATGAATGTTGTCTGCTGTGTGTGAAGGCTAAGATCTTGCCCATTCACTCCAGAGCCCTTTAGCGGCATCTCATTCAAACCTGCTGCCTTTCTGTCACCACAGTAAGTGGGCTCCCAGCTCTTCTCCCAGCCCCTCCTCCACCCCAGTGCATCTGTGTGTCCAGGTTCTTGGTCTGGCCTTTCAAGCTCCCCTTCCTTGTACTCACCTTTCCTGGCTCCTCTCCCTGGCTTCCCTGTGCTGCTGGGCTTCAGGAAGAGACAAGCTTGAGGACAAGAATGGAGTTTTTCCCACCTCCTAGGGGTCCTGATGCTGGCTGTCTGGGTTTCAGTTAACAATGAATTCCTCCGAAGAGGCCTGATCTTCCTTCCTTCCTTCCTCCCTCCCTCCCTCTCTTCTCTTCTCTTTCCTTCTTTCTTTCTTTCATTTATTTTAATCTTTCTTTTAAAAATAGTGTTTTTGCCTCTTTCTACAACATTTCATTATGGAAAAAATTCGAAAATACGGTAAAGCACACACTAAATAGAGATATTATCTGCCACTGTCCAAGAATGCTGTTAAGATTTGGTGAATTTCTCTCCAACTGTCTCAACACACACACGTTTATTAATATATATTTATACACATACATCTGTGTATGTGTTTGTATATATGTTATGTATATTAACAAAAACAAAACAAATGTTGAGGGGTTTTCCTTTCACAGAGAAGAGTTCAAGGTTGAACCGAGACAAGCAATGCCCTTTGGGTGTCCTCTGTGGTCAAGGTGCCTCTTCCTGAGCCAGCTGATATTCTAGCTCCCAGGCCTGAGCTCTGTCCCAGCCAGCTCAGTGAAGGCGGGCTGTGGTTGCATCCCCAAGGACCACCGTCCTTATGGACAGGCGGGATGGGTGACCCGTCTAGTCCGAGTCAGGCAGACATAGCCTCAGTCTCCTCATCTGTAAAATGGGGATATTAATTGTACGCACCTCAGAGGGTTTGTGTTTATATCTGACAACAGTGCCTGAGACAAGGAGTGGGGTGCTGGTAGTTTCTTTGGGAGGCGATCCCAGGAGTCAAGAGGAGGCAGCAGAGAGAAGGAAGGCCACAGGGTTGGTTCTATGCTGCTGGGGCCTCCCTAGCAGTTTAGTGAATGAAGGCCCAGAATTGGGAGATTGGGGCCTTTCCCACCAGCTCCTGTCCCATTGTTTGAGAGTTGCCCCCGGGGGTTGGGGCCGCTGGCGTGCAGATCAAGCCCTGTGAGTTGCTGATGGGACACTGTCGGTTGGGGGCAGATCTGAGCTCACTCTGAATGTTCCACTGCAGCTGTGGTTGAACTCAGAGGTGGGCTGAGCATGTGACACAGGGCACTCCCGTTCATCCCTCTCTGGCTGCCCTGGCCTCGGTGGGAAGCCTAGCACAAGGGGAGGAGAGAAGAGAAGCCAGCTCTGAGAGAGGCACACAAAGCCTCAGGAGAAAGATTTCAAGGCAGTGATTTTCTGAGGTCTCTGACTAGGAGAAGAGAGAAAAGAGCCAGGTGGGGAGGAAAAGGAGAAAGTCTTCACAGGCCATTCAGGCTCCTGAACTAAAATCAGATTGTGCTGGAAAGAAGAGCTTTCCTCTTTCCTCCCCTGCTGCCTCTGGAAGCAGCTGGCCTGCCCTCACCTGCCACTCGTGTCCTCAGCCTCTCCCAAGGAGAAGGCTCACATCGAACCTGGCATGTGGAGAACAGGCCCCGGCTCTGGCCTGCGCTCGACTCTTTTGGATCTCAGGCGGCATGTCTTTCCACAGAAGGGAGGCATGGCATCCTGGGCATTCCATGGCTTATTGTTGGGGGCAAAGGAATCATTATTAGTCTGAGAACTACTCCGGACCTCAGTTTGTTCAGTTGTAAAATGGGCACAAATTCAGAACAACGTCACAGCCTGCTAGCACTGGTGTGGTTGAGCCTGCTCATGCCCTCAGAGCCCAGGGTGAACACCCCTTCTCACTTCTGCATTTGGTGACATCTTGAAATTGGCATAGTGGGAGTATTCAAACCAGGTAAATGGGCAAATGCTACAAGCCAGGGCTTTTTTAGTTGGAGAGCCAGGGGTTCAGGATTTATCAGCACATCACCATGCTCTGGGAACTCTATGCTTCCCTCAAGGAACTGGCAGCACTTGGCCTTCCCATTCAATGTCCAGCAGCCCCCAAGGAAGGAAACAGGTAAAGGGTTGCCCTCTCTGTTAAGGGCCAGAAGTGAGGCTCAGTGAGTCATTGGGGCATCAGGAAATGGAGTCGAGGAAGCTGGTGCCCACTCTTGCATGTTTACAGTAATTATTGCTGTATCTCGAGCCCCACGCCCTCTCAGCCATCAGCACCTCTGCGCCCATCTCCGGCATCCCCACCTGAGCCTTGGCTTTACGTCTGCAAGACGGGGTAATGACATCCTCAGTTGTTAGCCTGACAGTTTGTTGGGGCTCACCATAAAAATGAGATAACGTAGGAGAGCATGTTATGGATGGTAACGTGGGTTCACGGGCGGGGGTGATGAGTATCTTGGCTGAGGGCAGTGCTGTGTCCATCAGAAGGAGGCACCTTGGTGAAATCTCACTGGGTGGAGCCCCTTGGACACTCTGGCGGTTCTGTCTGTTCTCTCTGCCCTTTAAATGGATGATTCCCAAACACTTAGCTGCCTTTTACAGACACAGGCTGAAATGCCCCCTTGGTCCTTCCCCCATCCCTGCAGCCCTCCACCCCCGCCAGGAGCCTGCCTGCTACCGAATTGCCATGCCAGCAATTTTCTCAGCCGCTTAAAAGGCCATCAAGACAGCTTCAAACTGCCTGTACATGCTAAACCCAAATGCTTATGGAGCAGAGCCCAGAGTGGGATGCTAAATTGGATTCTATCAAATCAACATCAGCTGTGTGCAAGCCGCTGCTAATGAAAGGCTCCTAATGATGGCGTTCATCGCTCTAAGGAGATGACTAAGCTGGGCAGGGATGGCTGCTGGCCCTGGCTGGGGTGGGAAGGAGGCACAGGGGAGAGGCCGTGGTGTGGGACTGCCCCTGGGTGGATGCTGGCTGGAGGGAAGAGGCAGGAAGCCAGGTTCTCCCTTCCTAGAATGGGCATGGATACAGGAAAGGCATTCATAGTCTCCTGTCTATTGTACACACAAAAAACCCAGAAACATACTGAGATCGTGAAGGTATGCCCAGCACAGAAACGGATGTAAATTCTAGATTCTGATCTGGAAACTACTTTCCTGTCGCTCCCTGCCCGCACACTTTCTCAAGCCCGGTGGTGATTACTTAAAGAGGAGAGGAGGGGAGGAGAACCAGTCCGGGGAGTCGGGGCCTATGGTTTTCTATTCACACCTCCGTTTTCACTGCAGGTCACATGAGCTGCTTCTTCCATCTTCTTCTTGGCATGATTACTAGCTCCCTAGTGTCGCTCTAAAAAATAATTGCACGCTTAGCTGCTTACGATGACACCAATGTGTTGCCTTATGTTTTTTAAGTGACTAGCCTGACGTGGGTCTTGCCAGGCTGAGGTCCTGGTGTAGGCAGGGCTGCATTCCTAACTGGAGCCTCGAGGGGAAGATCTGCTTCCTTGCCTTCTCCTGCTCCTAGAGGCAGCCTTCCTGCATTGCTTGCTCTTGGCTCTTACTCCATCCTCAAAGTCATTGTTGTCACATCTCTCAGACCACGGCCAGGAAAGGTTCTCCATCATTAAGGACTCCATGGTTAGATCGGGTCCACCTGGGTGATCTAGGCTAATCTCCCCATCTCAAGGGCCTTAACCTGAATCACATTTGCAAAGTCCCTTTTGCCATGTAAGCTGACATATTCATAGGCTCTGGTGGTTAGCACGTGGGCACCACTGGGAGAAGGGCATCATTGTGCCTACCCCAGCATGCGTAAATTGGAGCCTTGTTCCTCAATTTCCTTTCATGTAGCTGAAATGCCTGGTGACCAGGATGGAACCAGCTGCAATCTGCATTGAACAGCCTTGGGCGCCATGGCCATGAGCAGACAGTACTGTAGAACCCCTGTCTGCGAGCATCACTGCCAAGGTCTGTACCAGATGGGATGGGGGAGAGACGCCTGTTCCATGGGGACTGCCTCGAGTCTCTGTCCTCGATGTAGTAAGCCAGTGATAACGCTGCCCATTTGTGTAGTACTCAGTGCTTTTCAAAATGCTTTCAAAGACATGTTGAAACTGCGTCATGTGCAGCTGGTTGGACTGGTGGAAATTAGACCCATGCTGCAGAGTGAAAAACTGGGACTCAAGATGAGTCAGTGATTTATTTCCCCAGCATCATTGATGACTTGATGACCAGGATCCAGGTCTTTTCAATTGTAGTCCAGGACTCAGTTTAGCTGGAGGGAGCACCAAGAGATGGTGCTGATGACTCAGCTTGGACAAAAACTCAGTAGGGCAGCCAAGGACTTCATGGAAGAGCAGGGAGCAGGGAACAGGGTCAGCCTCAAACTCCCATTATGCTTCTCTGCTTTCTTTGCTTCTGGCCTGCTACCCCAAGATGGGTGTCGGTTGCTCCCTTCTAGAGAAGGTTCACGTACCCCAGTCACACTCTCTTGCTTGGTCCTGCAGACTGAAATTACCCACATGTACTTATAGGCCACTGGGTAGCTGAGTTTCTGAGGGCTTGTGTTGTGACTGGCCTGGGAGCTGAATCTGGGGTCTCAGGCTCAGCTTCACCATCCCCTGCCTGACCAGATGACTCTTGACTGATGCTCAAAGGAGAGCTTCCTGCACATGGCAGAGTGTGAGCAGGCCCAGCCTTGCCACTGAGAACCTTCATGGTCAGGTCACACTGACCTAGACTGATGCTGGTAATCACGGAGGTGTCCATGATCACAGGGAAGAAAAGCATTACTCTGGGCATCTCCAGCCAGGAACCAGCTCCACCTCTGGTCTCACATCTGCATGATCTCTTCACAGGTACACTTGTATTTTAGTTTGCAAGGATTTATGAGCACACGTGATGTGCTCACATGTTGGGCACTCTGCCTGCCTGTATCCTGCCCTCTAGCCATCTTGTCCTCCAAACTTACCCTCTGTCCTCACTTCTACCCAGAGGTAGCTGCTTATAACTACGTGGTCCCAAGGAGCTGTGGGGAGGAGTGGAGAGGAAATTGGCTCCAGAGTCTGGCTGCAGTGGTCTTGGACAAGTTACTTTACATGCTTAAGTCCTAATTTTTTTCTTCTATAAAATTGGGCAATAATAATTGCAACTCTTTTCTGAGTGCCTGTTACATATCACGAACTGGTTTAACTGAGGTTGTATGTAGCTTTCAGGTGCGGCTCATTTAATTCGCACAGTGTCATTGTGACGGCCAATTTTATATGTCAACTTGGCTAGGCTATGGTGCCTAGTTGTTTAGTCAAACACCAGTCTAGTTGTTGCTGTGAAGGGATTTTTAGAGGAGATTAACATTTCAATCAGTAGACTTTGAGAAAAGCAGCTTACCTTCCATAATACAGGGGGGCCCCCTCCAATGAGTTGAAGGCTTAACTGTTGAGGAAAGACTGAGGTCCCTGAAGAGGAAGGTATTCTGCCTCTAGACTGCCCTTGGACTCAAGTCTGTGACGTCAGCTCCTGCCAGAACTTCCAATCTGCCAGTCTGCACAGCAGATTTCAGATTTGCTGATCCCCACACTCACACAAGCAATTCCTTAAAGTATCTCGGTCTACATATTTATGCATCTATCTCTATCTATATTTGAGCACCTTGACTAATATAGACATAATGAGGCAGGAAATATTGTCAGGTCAGTGACATTGATGAGTAAGTAGGTCAGACTGCTTGCCACCTGTAACGTGCACCTGTGACATTTCCCAGCCTCCTGTACATTGAGATTGGTCATGTGACTCGTTCTGGCCAATAGAACATGGGCAGAGGATGGTATGTCAGGACTATGACTGCTTCGGCCTTCTCCACCCTGTCTTTGCACTTCGGCTGAATGGAGAAGTCCCAGGGGAGGCGTCTGAAGAGGAACCACTAGATGTCAGGAGCCTGGGTTCCCACACCAGCCTGTGGAAGGCCACCCGTGGGATTGGCTGTGACATGGGCAAGAAGTAAACCTCTCTGGTGTTAAACCACTGAGATTTTGGAGGCATTCATTGTAGCAGATGGTCTGTTCTGCCGAATCCACTGCCCAGTGTCGCCTGGCCATCAGTGGCCAAGTCAGGACTCAAACCCGGGCTTGCTTAGCCACTGCCCGGCCCTGCACAGAAGGTACCTGTGGCCTTGTTGTGAGGGCAAAATGAGACGGTGCGCAGTCAGCTCAGAGCTCGGGAGGTGCTGCATATGATAGTTGTGAGTAGAACAGGGAGTTTTATTTGAGCTGGGGATTTGACAGGGCCTATTGAAGGGTCATTGTGAACAAAATGGGGTGTAATGTGGTCAATGGTGGTTTCCTTACTGGTTGAACAGTTGTCTGCAAGATGTGTCGACTAATGAACTGACGCCAACCAGGAAGTCCTGAGTGCTGAGTCATGGTAGGCTTGTCCACTTCCCTAAAGAACCGTACGGCGTGTCTGTCTTCTCCGACGTTCTATCCTCAGATACATGAAGACATAGGAGGCATGCTTAACACACTGATAGATGGAGCAAAGCTAGATGGGAGAGCTAATATGTTGGATGACAAAGTGGAGTTTCAGAAAAAAAGTCTGGGCAGGCCAGCACAATGGACTGAATCTAACAAGATAAAAAGGGTAGGAGGGATAAATCAAAGGCCTGCCTTTCTTTCAGAAATGAACTGAAGGAAGACAGGATGAAGGCAGCTTGACAAAATAGTGGCTCATGTGTGAAAGTCTTGGGGTTCGCGTTGTCTGTTAGCCTGGGATGAGTCAAGAGAATGACACAGACTCTTTAAAATGGAGAATACATTAGGCTGCTCTGTTAGAAGCGTCATGCCCAGACTTCAGTCATTCACTCATCAGCATATACTGAGTGCTTACTGTGTGCTGGGCATTGTGCTGGGTGCTGGGGATAGAGTGGTGAACGAGACAGACGGACCCTGCCCTCATGCAGCTGACATTTAGGGATGTAGTAATCCTGAGGTCTCTGCTAATTAGCGTTGACACCTTCCTTCACTTCCCATGTGCGAACAGATGGTAAAGGGCTTAGAAACCATGTCCTGTGAGGAATGGTCCAAGGAATTAGGCATGATGAGATTTAGGGAACCTTAAGAAATATGAAGGCTCATCTGTGTGAATGAATGCTACACATTTCAGAGGGAGAGAGGACCAGTGGCTAAGAAAAGGTGTTTGATGTTTGTTGAGCTCTGGGCAAGTCACTACACACCTCCTTTCATTTCATCCTCCCCGCACCACTGAAAGGTAGGCAGTATCTCCCATTTCACAGATGAGGAAACAAAGGCTTGGAGAGGTTAATGTGACTTGGATGTGCTCCTACTGCTGACAAGTGGCTAAGATAGGATCTGAATCTCATCTGTCTGAGTTCAAAACCCTAAATTCTTTCCTGTTCAGCACCTTGAGGCAGATTTCACTTTAAGGAAGAAGTTTCTACCAAATGCAACTGTACACAAGTGGGCCACAGTGTGCTTCCTTCCCTGGGGGTGTTTTAGAGAAGCTAGCTGACAGCTTCCTGGAATAGCCCACAGAGGGCTTCTCCAGCAGTGCGTGGGAAGTGGGGGGTACCGGGGGACGCGGGCTGGGGTGGCTCAGCCCCTGTCCCTTCTAGTCTCTGGCCTCATCTGCTCCGTTCTAGCCATGCTGGGCCCTGCGATTTCCTCAAAACAGGCCACCTTCTTTCCCAGCCTGGGGGCTTTTCACACATCAACCCTATCACCCACTTACCATGGTTAACTTCTGCCCATCTTTCTAGTTTTAACCCAAACCTCACTTTCTGTGGGTAGCTGTCACTGATGTTTGACACTGGATGAGGTGCGCCTACTGGAGTCTCTCCTTAGGAGCAGTGACTGGCTCGATGTCCCTTCTCTCACAATGTCCTGACAGAGGGCCCTGCCCCTCTGGACGTGGGGGCCGCAGCTCATTTCTCTGTGTGTCCCTGGCTCAACTTTCTGACCGGCAGGCAGCAGGGAGAGAAGGGGGTTAACCATGGGCCCTGAGATGCGGGGGAAGGGAGAGTGATGTCAGCCAGGCTGCCCAGCAGAGACAAAAGCCTCTAATTGCTCTTTTCCTTCTTGTCAGAGGCTGACTCCATAGTTACTGTAATAAAGGCTTGTGGACGGGGAGGAGGCCGACTAATAAGGGAGCCATTGTCCGGTGATGAGGAGAAGTGGGAGATGAGGGACAGTCCAGGGGTTGGGAGAGAGCCCGTCGGGTCACCTGGCCTGGGCTGCTGGGGAGCGGTCAGCAGGGCACTTGTGGCCAAGTGGCCTAAGGGAGCGGCTGGCCTAACCGCGCCCCCCCCCCCGCCCCCCCAGGTGACAAACTTGCAGGCCCTCACTGGGAGAATGCTCTGGGGAACAAAACTGAGCCTTGAGGGTTTTGTTAATAAGCAGGGATGACTTCCTTCAGGGGACAGATTTTGAGAAGCCATTTGGTTTGTAGGGAATTGTCCTGGATGCTGGGTCACTGTCTTCTCTTGTGAACGCGTCATAATTGCTTTCAACTGAGCAATTCTCCCTCCTGAAACTGCCCTAGAATCAGACACTCCCAAGAGCAGGAAGAAGGTTTGTTCCTCTGTCCATAAGCAGCTAGGTCTTTCGTTTTGATGTAATTCACAGAAATGCTAGCCTTTGCCAGACTACCATGCCCAAGGCGAGGGGATTCGACCACCCCCTCAGTCACCAGGGGGTCCAGGACCTCTGTGCACAAGCGGCCCCCTCGACCAGCTTACCTCCACACACCCCACATGGAACCCCCACTGAGCCATCTGGCTTCCCCACCCTCACCTGTATGCCCCAACCTGGATGGTCACCGTCTCTCCTCTGCCCCTTTAAACCCCCCCTCTGCCCCCCCGCTGCAAGATGGCTTCTTGACCATTCTCTCTCTTCTCTGAGCCCCCTTCTTCTGGCCCCCGGCCCCTACTTGAATACTACCTTGAAATCAGAGCTAGCAGTTCTGGTTTGGAGCCCTGTCTGTTCCCCGAGGTTACAGTCAGGCCAGAGGCTCTGCTTTGTGACTGTCTTGCATCTACTACAGTGTGAAGGACGTGGTCTTCAGGAAGAACCTGCGACATTGAATTAAACTGAGTTCTGGTCTGAATCCTCCCCAGAAAACTAGGCTCTTCACTTTGAGTCATTGGGGTGGCCTGTGTGTTTGACAAAACAGGTTGAAATGACTGAAGTCCTATTAAGGCCCCTGGCACCCAGGGACTCAGAGCCATCATAACAGAGGCAAATGTGGTGTCATTTCGGGGGGCAGCGGGGGTGGGGGGAGGCCACTGGAAGACAAAGGAGAGGAGTGTCAGGGCGTGGTTTCCAGCTGTGTCTCCCAGGGTGACGTCTGTGAGGACAGGATTCTGTGGCCAGACAGGAAAACAGTGTAAGCCAAGCAAACTGGGATCTAAGAAGTCCCACTATAGACAAATCTGTTCCACTTCTCAGATCCTTTAAATGTGAGTGTGCGTGTGGATCTGCAAGGGGCCATCCTGCAGTCCCCTACAGGGGGATCATCTCCTGGGAGCTGGCTCACTCTTGGGGAACCCCCTATGTGTGTGGGGCTCCACGTAGGGGCTGGGAGGATCCACACCCTCACATTAGGTCCAGGCCCTGCAGGACTGAGGGTCTTGGGTATGCCCTGTCCTCCACCTGCCTCGCTGGGTCCCCTCTGGCCGTCCCATCCTGGCTCACACTGGGTGGGTGGTGGGCTCTGCTCCCGTTCAGGTCAGCCTTGTTTTCCTGCCCCCCTCAGGTCAGCCTTGTTTTCCTGCCCCCCAGCCTGCAGCCCCACCCACCTGAAAGCTCTTTATTGTGTCTCTGAGCTTCACCTGCTCCCTTTTGCCCCCCACCCTTGCCCCGGGGGCTCTAATTGACTCAAAGTTCTACATCTCCAAGTGTTCCTCTCCGTCGCTGGTTCCATCCACATTAGTCTTATATTATTTAAATCTAGAAAATGTCCTGGGCTTAAAATGAAGAGCGAGAGACTCATTAATATGGGCCTTCTGTATTTTTTTCTAACTCTTTGGAACTTCAGAGAGCTTTGCAACCATTACCCTGATGGCTCTTTCTTCCTTTGGGGGAGTGGAGGCCCACAGAAGGCCCAATGGGCTGAGGTGGGGAGGCCTTGGCCGTGGCATCACCACAGATACCGCCCCTGCCAAGTAGGGTTTCAGAAGATGGCAGTGAAGGTCGGATGATCTGTGTGCTGGTGCTCGCTTTGCTGCTAATGACCTGTGTTCTTCCGGTGAGTCCCTTCCTCTCTCCGGCCGTGGCATCCTCATCTGTGAATGAGGGCATTGGACCACGTGGCTCTGAGGTCCCTCTGAGTGCACACGTGCTGGGATATGCCTCCCTGTCCCTCCACGGCACCAAAAGGGGAAAGAGTTAAAGGCAAGCCAACACTTGTCAAACCTGCGTAGCTTTCAGACACATTTTAAAAGTCACAAAGAGCAGACCTATGACAAAATGAGTTTATCGTTTGACATCATTTTGCTGTAATAGGAAACCTAAGGACGCCCAACGCAGAGACGGTTTAAATTCCTCATATTTATATAACAGCTTTGTTTCCGATGTGCTGGAGGTACCTTTTCATGTTTGGTCCTCACAGTGTATTTCCAGAAGGTGGGTTGTAGAAAGGGAGTATTCCAGTTTACAGATAGGGAAACCGAAGCACAGAGAGGCTAATGTCCTCCCCCGAAGTGACGAAGCTGCATGGTGACAGAGAGTGGGGATTTAGACCCTATGTTTCCTGGGAATTTCCCTACTTGCATATGCCCTAAGCCCTTGGGCTTCACATGGTCAAATGGAACCCATCCTACTCTCTCCCTCGTCTTTGCTTCCTGCTGGTCATCCCTCTGACCCCAGTCTCATCCAGGCCAGAAATGTGGCAGCCCTCCTTGTTTTTGTGCCTACATCATGACCTGCATCCAAGCAAGCCCCAGCTTCCTCCTCTGAGGATTTCCCAAATCTTTCCCCTCTTCTCGCTAAAGGCAGCTGCCCTGGGTCAGAACTCCACCATGTCTCAACCAGGCTGGACTTTTCTCATAGGTTCCTAACTCATCTCCTTGCCCCTGGTCTCCCTCAAATTCATTCTGCAAACATTCAAACCTGGCTACATCGCCCCTTCCCCTGTCCCCCACCCCCATACAGACTTTGAAACCCTTCAGTGGCACTGATTATTTATTAGATAAAATCTATGTTTTCTAGCATAGTGTTTGAGAACTGCTGACTTCACCTTGCAAATGTATCTGCACCATAACTTATATTTTAATAATACTGGGCCAATGGTCATTCTCCAATTGAGCCACACAATTTCTTACCTGTATGATTTTGCTTGGGTGGTTTTCTCTGTTTAGAGCAACCAATGCAGTGCTGTTCTTTTCTTGGCTAATTCCTGCCCCCCCGTCTTTCAAGACTTAGCTGACATGACACGATGTTGCCTTTACCCATCCCATGGCTGGATTAGGTGTCCCTCTCCTTTATTCATGTAATATCCCCTACCTTCCTCCAACATGATGTTGCATACCTATCTCCATTAGAAGACTTTAATTTCTTGAGAGCAGGAATGACATCTTATTCATTTTTATAGGTTCAGTGCTGGGACTAGAAAGCAGAAAAAAGTATGTGTGTGGTAGGGGTTTTAGAGAAAACATGGTCTTTGGTTTTATTTTCAGAATAGTGGTGGGAAGCAAAATCCCCAAGGACGTAGGGTATCCTAATGAAGATGGACTGCTTCTTTGTGCTGATCCGGGGGTCTTTTGCTAAATGCTTTACTGAGGTGCAGATTCTCAGTCAAGGTCAACCCAGTCTGCTCAACAGTTTCTCTGGTTCTGAGTTCAAGGTTGTAGACTCCACTCTCCAAAGGAGCTGTTTACTTGGCCTAGAGAAAATTTCTTTCCCAAAGCCACAAATGTTCCCATGACACTAGAGAGCCATCTTAAAAGTCTGTGCCCTTGACCACAAGAAAGAGCTGGTGAAAGATCATGGAGAGACCAAACCCATCCTTTCTGCACGGGAGGACACACATAAAAGTCAGTGTCACTGTCTGCTTCCCAGCAGTGGTGGTGGAGGAAGGGGGATAGAGGGTAAGTGCCATTTCAGGGAAGTATGTGTGTGTGTGTGTGACACACTTGTTTTCCCTTCTGCTTAGGAAGAGTGAATCAGTGTTGGGACAGAGTCCAACAACAGACAAGGTCTACCAGGAGTAGCAACTGGCTTTCCCTCCCACGAGGATACTTCATCTCTGTATATCCATGGGCCTAACAAAGCAATCACTGCCTCCCACTGTTTCAATCTTTTACTCAATCACTTAATTATTTCTCAGGTCTGGGTGGCATGGCCACCACCCCAGTATTAACCCAGAGTATAATTACCCATCCTATTCCTCACCACTGCACCTCCTGTTTAGAGCTCTTAACTGGACCAAATTTTACCCATCTTCTTGCTGTGGGCATAAAAAGGACCAGGGGCCTCTAATCACTGCCTGGGGCCTTAGAGCAGCCAGCCATAAACTGCAATATCTGCTCGTTTATTCCTGTTCATTCAATTGGTTCCAAATTGCTCTGAACGAATTCTTGGGCTGCAGAAGAAGCTGTGCAGGCTTATTTTCATTAGTGTGGACACTGAGCAGGGAGAGAGGGAGAGAAGAGGGAAAAAGAAGAGGAGACTCCGTTGCCAGAGTTTTCTCTGCCCCTGCCCCAATCCCCACCCCCCGGCTCCTCCTTTCCATGTAGAAACCAGGCCACTGGGGGGTGCCCGATCTTCTGCTGAGACCCTGGATCTTATTGGTATAGACCACCCACTCCCATTAACAAGTCTGTGATGGGAAGGAGATCTAAGCCTGTGCTCTCCTCCAGCAACGTCATGCTCAAAGGAGGAGATGCTCTAACTGACCGTGTTTTTATCTCACCCAAGGAGGAGATAGAGGAGCTTGGTCAGTGGAGACATGGTCCCAATTTGGCCATTTGAGCAGGACTGCAGAGTCAGCTGCATGATGACCCCAAAACAGTAATCATTTATTCCCCTCCTACCATCAACACTCTCCTCCTCTTGGTACCCTTGGGCTGAAAGAAAGTTTCTCAGGTCAAAGCAACTGATTTCTCTGCCCTGTCTTCTTTCTTGACTTCCTGACATACTGTTTTTATAGTCTGGAAGTTCTCAGCGATGTCTTTTTGGAATCATCCTTATACAAGAGAAGCCTGTTTCTTTTTAGTTCATCTTTGCCTGGTCATCCCTGTCTGTAATTCTTTAAACTTGAAGGCAATTATGAAAGTCTTATTTCACCTCCCTTGGTCTTCTGTTCTCCAGGCCAACTTGTCCTAATCCCAAGGGTTATAGAATCATGTAACTTAAGAGCCAGACAGATTTCCTTTACTCAGCTTTCCTCAGCTTGACTTTACTACCCTTTACTTATGCATATGAGTGACTTCCTTTAGATGCTGTCCAATTTCTGTGTAAGACCTTAAAAATGTGGGTGGTCAAGCTTCTATTTATAATGGCCCACACAGTTCTGGGGGCTGGGCTGAATAGTTGAAGAGTGGTTCTTGTTCTCTCGAGCTTTCCTTCTAGGGTTGGAGGATGGGCAAACATTCATTATGGTTCATTTTTTCTTTTTCTTAAGGGCAGGGCAGAGGGGTATAAGCTTGATGGCAGTATAGATGTTCAGAAGCCAGTTTTCCCTTCTTAGTTTTATGAAGGAGGGCTTCCCAGAGGAGGTGGGGCTGTGGTAGAAAGAATACTGGGATTGTATCAGGATGCTTGGGTTCTAGGTCTAGTTCTCTCAAGTCTTGCTGGGTAACCATGGACAAGTCACTCTACTCTCTAGGTCTCATGTCTGTCTAAGGACTGGGCTCATCTTGCAGATAATAAAAACTAGCCAGCTCCAAGCCAGGCTTTTCTAACAAAAAGATCCAACAACCAGTATTTTCTACTGCCTTTTGTCTTCTACTATTATGGAGATGGTGCATTAGATACAGGAGCTGGAGTGATATGAAAAAGGATCAAGACCCTATTTTTATGTCTGTAAAAACACTTTCTCCTTGCCTTCTTTGACATGGTTGGATGCTTCAGTGTCTTGGACCTTGAGCAGAGTGTCCAGTGCAGTAGGCTCATTTCCCTGCCTCCTGTCTCTCCTGGGCTCAGCCCACAGCCTTCAACTCACAGAGAAAATGCAGCTTTTTTCTAGTGTTAGAGGCTGGCACAGGCTTGGAGTCCTACAGCAGTGCTGCAAATCTGAAAGCTACCCTAGGGGCAAAGGCAGAGGAGAGAACGGGTTGACTCATGGGTACTTCCCAGAGCTATAGATTTCCTAGCAGCTGAGCCAGATCTGCCTGGTAATTTAGGAGAAAGGGCTGGCCAGAGGGCTGAGGGTGACATTGTAGTTCCCTACTCCAGTAGAATATTCTGGACATTATAGTTCAGGACTCTGAGGACAAGCTTTTTTGTCTGTGTCACCAGTTTTATTTGCCTTCCCTCTCCTTTTCCCTTGGAACCTCCTGCCGTCTGCCAGCTCCCCACCTCATGGTTGATATTACTAGTGCCAACTTACTTATTGCTATATGTACCTGATTGCTTTTCTTCACAGTCTCCCTATGAGATGGTCATTACTACTATCCCATCTAACAGAAGAGGATACTGAGGACCAGAAAATGTTAAGTCATTTGACCCAGGTCTCAAAGAGAGCAAATAGCAGAGATAGGACTCAAACTGTAGTTGGTCAGATGCTAAAGCCATGGCTTTGCCACCACAGTATAACAAAGATGGGAACTGCATTGCAAGAGACCAAGGACAAATATCCCTCTTTAGGTCCCTGGTGTCCAGACTTGGGGCCCTCAGTGCTCAGCTCAGCCACATGCTCAGCCTCTCACAGATGCTTTCCTTCTACAGAAGTATCCCCATCCTTCCTGGCAAGACGAGTGGTCATTGGGAAAGAGCTGGGACCACAGATCCTAGAGACTTTGTATCTAGTTCTGGTTTCACTGCAACTCACACAACTTGTGACCTTTGACAAGTCAGTTGATTCTTGCCTTTCTATAAAATGGGAATAACATCTCTCCTCTGGCTGTAGCCTGCATCCCCTTCCTGCATGGCATAGCAGAAAGGGTCATGGAGCTGGAATCAGGCAGGTGGGTTCCAGTTTCAGCTCTGCCACATAACCACCTTGTGACCCCAGTCATCACTTTTAACCTCTATAAGCTTCAATGTATTCATCTGTAAGATGGGTTTAATATTTGCCATGACAGTAGGGTTTTGTTTGAGTCAAATGAGATAACCGTGCTTTGGAAGAGGAAAAGTCCCACGGAAAGGTGAAGTAGTGCCAATGGCATGGATGTGTCTAGGGAATGTTTTGCGAAAGGCTTTGAGTTCTTTATCGGAAAGGATGTGTATAAGGTTGTGGTCATTGGAAGTTCTATGTTTAGCAAGGAAGTGAGCATGTTAGACCTTCCATGGTGCTCAGGGCTCTGTGCTATCCTTATCATCCCCTTCATTGTCTGCTGGCATCTGGGAATCAATGTGTCATTGGGGCTGCCCAAACTCTTACCTAGTCATTCACCAAGCCATCGCCATGGAGGACCTTTGGGGAAGGACAGAAGAGAGGAGAATAAAGTGAAGAGGATAAGAGCCCTCCAAGCTTCTGGTTCCTGGAGATCATCTCCCTACTCTGGTGACCTTCTGAATTCACTAGAAGCTTCCCCAAGAAGGCCAAAAGCTACAGTGGGAGGACACATTTTGTAAAAGGCTTGTTTCAGGACTGGGTCCTAAACACTGGCTCATGGGTCCTAACTGAGTCATGGGAATCATGGAGACTTTGCACTAGGGTTGACCAACTCTGAGCTAACTGACTGAAGAAAGCTTCACATGTTGTGGATATTTCCAATGGACAGAGAACCAGGCTGAGCACCTGTGCATGGGCAGAGTTGCTTTTTAGGTCATTACTAGCATTATGAAGGCCATGTTGGTGCCTGCCTGTGCCTTTGTATTCAGGTATGTCTGGGCCTGATGTATGTTACATGGATGGATATCTAGATTATCCTCTAAAATATTCTAGAAGAGGAGAGTCCAAAATTCCCCTAGGCAAGACATATAAGTATTAGCAAATTTGGCAATTTAAAAGACTGGATTCTTTCCTATGTTTAGGAGATATTCTTAGGTTCTCAGGCAGGCAAAAATAGTTTGTTGACTTCACTTTGAAGATACATTATTCTTTTTTTTTTTTTTTAAGCTTGTTCTGAAGCATATTAATATCAAGACTTATGGAGAGCCTGAGATTTTATTCTACTTGCAACCTAGTAAGTTAGGCTGTTATTGTTTCAGGTTGGCAGAAGACATGAGATTCCTGGATTAAAGATGAAAGACATTACTATGGCAAAAGCAGTAGCTTTGTCAACATATTTGTGTTGGCCTCCTGAGCCCCATTTCCTACAGGGTGGGAATGAAGGTGGCCAGATGATACCTGTATACACAGGAAGTTCCATAGTAGATGAAGAACCCTGAGCTTAGGAAACCCAAATCTTTTATAACAGACAGTAAACATGCCTGCCCTTTGCTCTGGAGTGAGACCCCATCTCTATCTTCCAGGGCTGTTTGCTCTGTAAACATTTTTGGAAAGGTGGTCTGGAACAAAGGACAGTCTGCACCCTGCTTACAAAACATGCAGAACTGTGAGAGTCCGATAGAGAATTGTCTACAAAAATTTATCAGTTTTATTTGTTTAGGTGAGCAAATTCCAGTTTCTTTAACCTTTGGCCTGAGTTCTGTCTCCCCCCAACCCCTTCATTTGTTAGGCATTTATTCTTCCTCGGGTTCTTACTTTCTTTGAGGCCTGTGGTTTCCTACCTTTTGGGCCAGCACTGTCCAGACAGACCTGATCCTCTGCTGTAGGGGACTCCCTGGGGACTTCCATGAAGGAAGTGTACCTCCCTGTTCAGGGGGCTCCAAGGAAACTGCACCTGGAAGACATATTACCATCATCTCTTCTGTTCTTCAGTTCCAGAAAGATGAAGACAAATTGCAGGCAATTTAGAGACAAGTAACTGAGGTGATTAGGGGTGATGTCAGGGGGAAGATGAAAAGAAGTGCGCATGCAAGCGTCTGCTCAGATTGTGCTGAAGAAATTGGAGAAGAGTGATGTGAGAGGAAATATCCAGTGCCCCACTGAGCAAGGCTGAGCGTGTCTTTCTAGATACAGACCTCTGACCCTGTTCCTCCCTAGCCTGGCCTCCCTATGCACCAGTTTCCTCTTTTCATAAAGCTCGATTGAAAATGGTATGTTCTTATTGGGGACTAAGGGGCATAGTGCATATTAATCACCTAGAGCATTTGAGTAGTATATGCCATTTTAATAACGGAAAATTTGGGCAAGAATCTTAGCCTCATACTGAGCATCTCAGTCTACAGAGGAGGAAGCTGAAGCTCAGAGGGAAAGGTGACTGATCCATGGGCAAGAATCTAGTTACCAGAAGCATAGGGCTAACTATAAGCCAGGTCTCCTGACATCCAACTTGGTGCTATGGGGAGATCAACTGGTTTTCTGTTGTTTTGTTTCTCAAGTGAAGGTGTGATTTTCTACACAAAAAAATCATCTAAAATATTTAGGATGTAAGAATCCATTAAGGTTACTTGTTATTTTAATGTGTTTTAATTGTGAATGTCCATGCACTGAGAAAAAGTAATCACAGGTCTATTTGGTTTCAAGTTCTCCTTTGGAGTTCCTTAAAAGAGGGTAAGTGCTTTTATGACAGGTTCTCTGAGATAAAACGTGATGTTCTTCCTTCACAGACCTCCTGCTGAGTTTGTCTTCTTGCTCACTTTGGATGTTGACACTGATGGCTAAGTGTGTATGGGCTTTTCTTCTGTGGGCTGACTAAGGGTAGCCACAAGTTCCTTATTTTACAAAGTTCTCTTTTAGGTGTGGATGAGAAAATTTATCCCAACTTCCCCCAAATAAATTAAGCTTCCTCCGACAACATAGGTTAAGGGTGCCAGTGCTTTTTGCTTCAAAGGAATCACACATTTTTTTTTCAATCAAGTTGCATTAATTACCGAACAATTATTTACCTATCTTACAGTAATTAATATTACTGTAATTATTGTATACAATAATACAATAATTGTATACAAGTACAATACAAATTTGTATTTGTATTGTATAAGAGCTTCTGACTTGTATAAGACCATTGCTCTCCCACTGTGTTAAAATAATTCTGGGCCATAAGTTGAAACAATTTTTTTAGTGTGTCTGGGCAGGCTTATCCCTAAAAAAAAAATTACTGTTGCATTTTTGGAAATATTGAAAGTGGTCTAAAGATACCCACTACTATTTTCAAGAAACACTAGGGCCCACCACCACTAACTACAGGGTAAAGAAGCAGAAGGGATGTTAGGAATAATAGAGTCCAACTTCTAACTTTATTAGAAGTTAGGGATTTGATCACTTGTCTAAAGACCCTGGCAGAGGGATTTGGTCACTTGCCTAAAGACCCTGGCAGAGGCCTCTGGGAATGACTCCCAGCCCTATTGATGTCTCTCTTTTCTGGGAATGGCTGCAGTCTAGGGTGAGGCCCCCCAAGGCCACGTCTGGGCTGTTGTCCTACTCTGGTGGGTCCCTACTGGGTTAGGCCTCAGAGACAGGTAGCCTCTCAATCCTGGTCTAACACTGGGCTTATTAGTGTCTTTCTTAAGAGTATGGCTTTGAAAGCAGAGCCTGAAGGGTTCTTGAGGTCAAGTCCATGAAGGGCAGCAGCACGGGTGGAAGGAATTCCATGTTCCCCTGATGCTATGTGACTACAGCCATTCTTGTGCCTTCTCTTTATGTGTCTTATTCAGCTCTCTCCTCAGTTTCATGAGATACCCCAATGTCCTTCCAGTGAGTTCTTCATAAAAAAATATAAAGATCATTTACAGTTGATTTCTGTTGCTGGCGACCAAAAGAACCTTAACTAAAAGAGACATGGGATTAGTAAATAGCAATATTGGTGTTAGAACTTGGGTCTCAGGGCTTTTATTCTAACGCTCTTTCTTTACAACATGCTGCCACTCAAAAGAATAACCTATACATCCTCAGTATAACCCGTGCTTTGGATGATACAATAATTATTGGACAGTGGACATTCTAGGGACACGAGACTTTTTTCTGGGAATCGTTATTGAAAGCTCCTTTGAAAATTATGAGTTAGAGGAAACAAAAATCACACACATACCTAAATACTCTCTTGCATTAAACTAGAATAATGGATTCAGTTTACTTTAAAATGAGATATTATTATAACACAATCTCTAGGGTAGATTTACCAAAGCATTCATATACAAAATAGAAAGACATTCTCTGAATTTTGAACTATCTCTCACTGGTGTGTTTAATAATACCACTTCATTTTCTATGAGTTCCTGGAGGGATGCAAATCACTGCACTATAGACGAAGGAAGATGCTTCTCTTCAAGGTTGCGAGGGGAAAAAAAATAAATTTTCTATTTTACTACAGTCCCTGTTCTATCAATAGAGAAACCAAAACATTGAGCTCATTTAATTGCTCAGGATCCACTGAGGGGAGGCAGAGACAGGGTCAAGGCAGCAGAATGAAAACTCATGTTTGCTGGTCTCAAAGCTTGGGCTTAGCTTGAGAAATGTATTTTGAATGAGAAGAGAAAGGACGTTTAGTTTGTGTATTATTTATCTTCATTCTCCCAGGGCCTAGCATGTAAGCAGGTGCCTGATAAATATTGAAGGAAAGAAGAATGGAGGGAGGGAAGGAGGGGAGGACAGAGGGAGGGCAGGAAGGAGGGAGGAGGGAAGAAGTTCTGCATGCTGCGTCAGAGCCCATGAAAGGAGTGCTCAGTTGAAAACTGTCCTAAGAAGTCCTTGGGACACATGCCCAGGTTTATTGATGAAGACACACTGAGAAACCTCTTGCCGCCATGGCTGAAATGAGGTCTAATCTATGGGGAGTGGAAAAGATGCTGAGCAGGACAGCCAAGGAGGGAAAAAGAGAAACCAAATGGAAACAAAACAAAGGTGAAGAGGTTGACCTTGACTCTGGAGAAATAGTGACCTGGAGCATGGAGTGTGCTGTGTTCTTGGTGAGGCTGGGCTCCTTCTACCCACCTTGTCTTTCAGCCTCTCTCCTTGTCCAGGGTGCCCACTACTCTCCTGTTCTAGAACAAAACCAGCCTCCTGGATACGGAGACACTTCCCTAGCTGAATAAGATACCGATCCCTTTTTAAAGGGTTACCAAGCCCTTTGTGTCTTAACAGGTTTAAACCTTGACCTACAGGACTGACTTTGTAGATGGAATTCAGATCATCAGTCAGAGGATTGGCAAGGTTTTGCTTGGTGCCCTGAAATGAATCTCACAGAATGACTCTCACTGGCTTCTTCCAGCTTTTCCCCAAGACATCCGTCTTCTTCCTACTTCCTGACTCAACCCTCCTCCAGACACCTGGGCAGGCCTTGTCATCCATCTGTCCAGTTTCCTGCTGCTTACCACCTGACTGCTGAGCCAAGCTTGAAGGAGTTTTAGTAGCAACCACATATGCACAGAGGGGATTGTTTGCTCCATTCAGAGGGGGTGTGTGCTGTTCATGCAGCTCGCAAGGGGCTCTTCTCAGAGTCAACCGGGCCTGCTCCTGGGATAAGTGGATTGTGCTTCAGGCCCAGCGTGGCATGGCCTCCTTTCTGGAGATGTAACTAGTGCTCATCAGTGTCATAGGCAGACCCATGGCACAGCAGAAAATTTTAGGGGAAAAGAGTTAAGAGGAGCAGCATGGGGATGGATTGAGGTGGAGAGAATATGAAGAAAGAGAGGAAAGTTAACGGGATGAGGATGGGTCCATCTGGCCACAGTGGTTAGATGTCAGTCAACAGACACTTGCAGGTGTCCACCAGGAGCAGGGTCACCTAGAAGATTCCGATTTTGGTGTTTGGGGAGCAGGCAATTAGGACCCAATGGGAAAAATTTGAATTCCACAGAATACCATGATGGATGAGGGCAAGCAGTACAGTTTAAGGGTATGAATAAACTGTGTGTGTGTGTGTGTGTGTGTGTGTGTGTGTGTCTGTGTTTTCCAAACTGATGGGAGGCTAACCATTGAGACTTTGTTAAAGAGCCCACTGTACCAAGAAACTGTTGTGTTTTAATAAATCCATATCAGCTTCTGTTCCAACCAGGCCAAGTGCTCCCACATGGCTCTGAAATCAGCCCCTTTCAGGGCATGTCAGACCAGTACTTTCATCTCTTAGTGCCTGAGTTTCTCTTCCAGATGAGTATTTCATGGGTGCACCCTCAATTTTGCTGAGCCCTCTTAGCTATATAGCACAAACAATTCAAACACCTGCCTTAATAAAATTGCAAATCCCATTGGATGACGGACTTCCTGGGTCCAAATAGCAAAGGGTAAACCTGTAAATGCCAAGGTTCTGTCTGCAGGATGGAAGGAGGCTACCCCGTGAAGGGCTTTGGTGGAGTTCCCACTAGACTTGGATCCATTTAAAGCTCTGAGCTGCTCTGTTTTGAGATGAAGCGAAGGAGGTTCTTCACTGAGTCATGAGGCTGAGAACTCCCCTTTCTTTAGGCTCTGTGGTGCACGATCCAGGCTGGTGAGCCAGCTGCTGTAGTTCCCAGTCCTTAGGTGACAGGGTAGTGCAGCGGCAGCCTGAGTCTCCCTGGCTCCAAGAGGGGTGATGGCATGGGGACCTTAGCAGGGGGGAAGCAGCAGAGGGAGCCCAGCACGGGATGCGGGCAAACCAAGCCCGGAAAAGGCAGTAGCATCTGCCAAGTTGATAAAGAGCACTGCGGCCGATCTTGAAATCAAGTGTGGAAGGAGGAAGGGGCGGGGGAGGAGAGCCGATGTCCCAAGGGGGGAGACACAGTACTTCCTTTCTGGTGTGATTCCCGGTATGCGTGACAGACAGAATCATTCAGAGAAAGGAGGTGGGGAGCGGGGAAGAAAATCAATTGTTTTTCATACGTATTGATTGCCTTCAATCAATCTCTGTGGTAATGTAGTGGGAGGGGAACGGAGGAGAAAAGGTCAGCCTCTAAGGGTGAGTGAGTAGCCATCCGCTGTGGCAGGGGGAGGGCCGCGAGGCCACAGAGGTCTTGGGACTGCAACCTGCCCACAGTGTCCCCCAGAGGATGCAGAGGGGACGTCACTCAAGTCTATCGAGGGTTAGGCGGAAAGACCCGAAGATGCTTGTTTTAATGTTTGGGGTCAGAGTCTCATCCAGATGGATTAGATTTTTACCCCCAATTGTAGAAAATGATACACATAAGAAATGGCTACAAGAAAGAGTAATATGGTAGGAAAAAATGCCTAAGTTCGCCAGAGTATTGCAACTATTTCAATGTTCTCACTCTACATGGTTTATATAATTGTGGTAGAACTACGGGCACTATATTGTATCTACATTGTATCTTGCTTTTTTATTTTTTATTTTTTTTTTGCTTATCTGTAAAGTGCATTTTCCACATTATTAAAAGCTCTTTAAAGACTTTTTTTGGCATAAAATGATAAGTGGTCATTATAGAAATTTGGAAAAATAGAAAAAGGAAGTAAAAACACTCATAATTTTGCCACCCAGAAATGATTCCTCTTGATAGTTTAGTATATTTCATTATAAGCTTTTTTCTATGCATATGAAATTTTTTTTTAAAACATTTTATTTATTTATTTGACAGAGAGAGACACAGCGAGAGAGGGAACACAAGCAGGGGGAGTGGGAGAGGGAGAAGCAGGCTTCCCGCTGAGCAGGGAGCCTGATGCGGGGCTCGATCCGAGGACCCTGGGATCATGACCTGAGCTGAAGGCAGACGCTTAACGACTGAGCCACCCAGGCGCCCCTATGCATATGAAATTTTGATCATGAAGTATGTATAGTTATGTTCTGCTTTTTCACTTATTTTTTTTTTTTTAAAGATTTTACTTATTGAGAGAGAGAGAGAACCGGCACAAACAGGGAGAACAGCAGGCAGAGGGAGAAGCAGAGTCTCCACTGGGCAGGGAGCCCAACTCAAGGCTCAATCCCAGGGCCCTGGGATCATGACCTGAGCAGAAGGCAGATGCTTAACCAACTGAGCCACCCAGGCACCCCAAGCTTTTTCAATTATTTTATTAAAAATTTTTATGTTGTGATTTTTAACGTTTGTATAATATTCCATTGCATGTGTACACCAGTCTTTATTCAACAGATCCGCTATTATTTCCAGCATTTGGGTTATCATGAACATAGTGATGGCTTTCTTAACATCTGTCTTTAACCTCCTGTCTCTTCGTACCTAGAAGATTATTTTTTTATAGATGGGTCCAAAGTAATTAAAGCACTGGTCTCCTTCCAACAATCCTCATCTTTTTAAATTAAAATTTTTTTTTGTTTTAGTTAAGTGTTTTTCTAGAACTTTGCTATCTAATGTATTAATACATAGCCACTGGCTACATGTGGCTCTTCAAATTTAAGTTAGTTAAAATAAAATAAAATTATAAGTTCCGTTTCTCGGTCACACCTGCTACGTTTCAAGTGCTCAAGAGACACATGGGATGCATGGCTACCATATTGAACAGGAAAGTTCTATAGGACAGCACTAGGAAAGCAATTAGACTCCAGGAGTGGCACAGCAGGGACTGGGAGGCTGACGCATCCAGGGAGAGCAGGTGTTTAGGGGTGAGCTGCTGAAACACACCAGGTAATTGAGAGGGACAGGGCTTGAGACACAAGACACACACCAATACTTGGAAAAAAAAAAAACAAAACCCACAGCTCCAAGCCATTCACATTCACATTTCAACTGTGTGCCATCATCCAAATTCAAACTGCTGCCTTCCCAGCAAATGGCATCAGTCAGCTTTATAGAAAGGCCTCCAGGCTTTAATTACTTTGGAGCCAGGCTGGTGGCCAAAGAAAATCTTGTCACACACAAGTATTTGTTCGGGAGGCAGATTCTAGACCCTGCAGGAGACTGTGTTAAAGACTCCTTCCCATGTCAGGTCCTCCTTGCTTGTGCACTGCCTCTTCTCAGAAGACATCAGCTGGGTGTGGAAGAAAAATGGAGGCATCCCGAGTCTCCATGCCTCAGACTGGCCACTGGACCCTTAGTTCCAGAAGAACAAGAACAGCGACCGAGCTTGTCTTGCTCAGGGATGAGTCCCCAGGGCGGGCACAGTGCAAGTGCTCCTTAATGTTTGTTGAAGGAGTAAACCACAGTGATTATACAGCTCAAATTCATCTACCCTTGATTGGTCTCCACGTGTTCCCAAAGGACAAATGAATGTATTTCAGGGGAGATTAGCAGATTTGGGGCTACAGATGGTTTTTCCTCGTATTCTTTCCTAATATTAATATTTTTTGTTGGATAGTATTTAATACATACAGAAATATATGTGGTGTCCATGTAATAAAGTAATATATACAAGTGTGGTTATAAAACACATACTGGTAGTTACTGCCCAAATTAAGAAGCAGAGTTCTACTGCTACCCGGGATGCTACCTGCATTCTCCCCCTAGACTGCTCAGCCCTGGGGTCCCACAAAGATAACCACTATTTTCAATTTTATGTTTACCATTCCCTGGACTTTTCAAATATAGTCACACCTCCTCATCTGTGTGAATCATTAAATAATATGTTTCATTCTGCTTGCTTTGGAGTTTAAAAAAGACCTATTGATTATATCCTTGGAGACTTGCTTTTTATTCAATTTTTAAAAAAGATTTATTATTTATTATTTATTTATTTGAGAGAGTGAGCCTGAGCAGGGGTGGGGGGGAGGGAGGGCAGAGGGAGAAGCAGATGTCCCGCTGAGCAGGGAGCCCGATTTGGGACTCGATCCCAGGATCCTGGGATCATGACCTGAACTGAAGACAGACGCTTAACTGACTGAGCCACCCAGGTGCCCAACATTTTGTTCTTAGGATTATCCTTGTGACTATGGGTAGTTGGAGGACTCTCATTTTTCATGGCTACTTAATATTCCATTTGTGTCACTATACCAACATTTATGTATTCACTCTCTTGCTAATGGACATTTGGGTTGTTTCAGGCTTTTGATTTTAATATTATGCTTGTAAACGCCTTGCACTCTTCTGGCACACACATGAAAGAATTTCTCCGGGATGCATATGATATCACTCGCTGATGGCGGGTGCACTTTTAACTTTCAAGATGTTTTCATATTGTTTCCCAAAATGAATGCATTGACTCTTCCTCCCCCAAAATAGAGTTTCCACTGCTTCACATCCTCACTACCGCTTGTTATTCTCAGGTTTTTAATTTCTTTGCCAATCTGGTGGGTATTGTATGGTATTTATTGTGCTCCTAATCTATAGTCTTCTGATCACTAATGAGATTGATCATCTTGTCATAGGTGCTTCTGTTTTCATGTTTCCTCTTTGGTGAACATCTCTATTCATCTCTTTCTCTTTTGGATTATTGTCTTTTCCTAAACTGACTTGTAAGAATTACCTTGGTGTTCTGAATACTAATCCTTCACTGATTAAATATATTTCAAATGCTTTCTCCCACTTGTCATTTACTTATTTAATGCTATCTTTTGATAACTAAAAACTTCTTTTTTGAACAGAAGTCCTTGATTTTAGAGCAATGTTTATCAACCTTTTGTTTCTAAAGAAACCTTTTTTATCTTGAGTTTAAAGAAAAGACTCACCTATATTATTTTCTAAATGTTTTAATGTTTGCCCTTTATATGTAAGTCTTCAATCCACTCGGAACTGATTTTTATGTGAGAAGAGAGTAGAATTTATATATTTACCTTCTTCTCTGCTTCCTGGCCTTGGATTTTCACTTGTCTTGCTACCTTTTATTGTACATCCCTACTTTCCCCAGTGACCTGAAATGCCACTTCTGTGTCAGTCGTTAAGCGTCTGCCTTCAGCTCAGGTCATGGTCCCAGGGTCCTGGGATCGAGCCCTGCATCGGGCTCCCTGCTCCACGGGAAGCCTGCTTCTCCCTCTCCCACTCTCCCTGCTTGTGTTCCCTCTCTCGCTGTGTCTCTCTCTGTCAAATAAATAAATAAAATCTTTAAAAAAAAAAAAAAAGGGTATGGATCTGTATAATGAATCTTGAAGTCTGGTGAAGCAGGTCCCTCTACTTTATTATTCTTCCCAGGGAGTGTCTTTCACTCATTCTCAATGATCTGAGGAAAGATGGTGGTGCCGTGTGCCCTAGATCATAAATCCCAGGGACTTGGATCTCGGACAATTTGCATGTGAAACTTGCTCATGGTGACTGCACCGAGTAGATGAAACCAGAAACATGTGTCTGTGATGCTGAGGTCCTCTCTTCAAGGTGGGAAATTCTGAAAGTCCTTTCGCCTTGGACTCTACTTTCAATATCCTTCTAAGTCATGAATTCCTAAGACAGAAGAGCCATCTGAGTGTTAGAGTTTACCCAAGGACAGGCAAGATATTTCTACTCATGTTCTCTTCCTAACGCACGACAGCTCAGCACCACCGTCTACAAGCCATCCTGAGACCATATTGCTTCCCTCCTGAGACATTTCCATCCAGTGCATCTGGTTTGCAAGTCAAACATGATATTTTTCCTGTCCTTGTGTTCTAGGAATGCTCTTATCGTACATTACCTTGTCAGTTACATGTGGCTGAGTGAAGGGTAACATGATGTTCTGCCTTAGTATGGACTGCGACTGTCTTTTCTTTTTTCTTTCTTTTTTTTCCTTTTTAAAGAGTTTATTTATTTGAGAGAGGGAAAGAGAGAGGAAGAGCACAGAGGGAGAGTGAGAGGGAGAAGCAGACTCCCTGCTGAGCAGGGAGCCCAATGCGGGACTCGATCCAAGGACCCTGGGATCATGACCTGAGCCGAAGGCAGACGCTTAACCGACTGAGCCACCCAGGCGGCCCTGGGACTATCTTTTCTTTACTAAACATTTTGGTTTAGAATACTTTTAGATTTACACAGAAGTTGCCAAAATAGCATAGCGAGTTCCCATGCACCTTTCACCCAGCTTCCTGTAACATTAGCTTCCTGCATACCCACAGTGCGTTGCCAGCTCACGGAAATGAACATTGCTACAAGACTGTTAACCAAATCAGCCTTTATTCAGACTGTACCAGTTCTTCCACTACAGGCCTTTTCTGTTGCTGGAGCTGGTCTAGGATTCCACATTACGTTTGGTTGTCATGTCTCCCTGGTCTCCTCCAGTCTGTGGCAAATTTTCAGTCTTATTTTTCATGCTCTTGACACTTTAGAAGAGTATTATAAGTCACTTTTTTTTTTTTTTTTTTTTTAAGAATCTTTCTTGGTTTGGGTATGTCTGATGTTTTCTCATGATTAGACTGAGGATTTGGGAAGCAAACCATTTTAATGCACAGGGGTCTTATCCACTAGTAGACAGATTAGTATTTCCTCTTTTTGAGCAGGATTGAGGAGGGACGGACATAGAGGCTGGGAGCGTGAGTGATTTTGCTTTAATTCCCCAAAAGATAGGAAAAGGATTGTGTGGAGGAGGACCCTCATTAGGAATCAGTGAGAGTGTTGTGCAGTGTCACTATTGAGAGAGAGAAGGCAGAGGCAAGCTTGAGAAACAGTTCTTGGTGGTGTCCCTGAGACCTTGGCCCAGGACCCATGGGAAACTGCCAAATTCTATATTTTATGTCACTGAAAACTGGGTGACAGTTGGATAAGGGGAAGGATCTCTGAGTCACTCATCCCAATAATTAGGAATTATTTGATATTGTTGGAAATGGAAAGCAAGTCTGATCAGAAGGACAGTCGTGTGTGTGTGTGTGTGTGTGTACGGGAGTGTAAATGTGTGTATGATTGTAGGGCTGGCAATGGGCTGGAAATTAGGATAGGGAATTGGATTCTCGTCTTCAGTCACTGTGTCTCAGTGTCCCCTCTCTGTCAGTCGAGGGTAGAAATGCCTGGCCCACCAACCCCACAGAGTTACTGTGAGGAGGAAGTAAGTGCAAACCTTGGGGATATAAGTGCCTGGGAAAATGGAGCATACTGTACTCTCGTAGGATGGTATTATCATCAAGGGAGTAAAGGAGTAATTATTGGTCAGAGAGATGAGAAGAGGAAGTGAAAAGAGAGTGAGGCTCTAGAAACACAGGCTTGGGTAGGAACTCAAGTCTAGGTTTTGCACTTCGGTCAGTGTGGTGAATTCCAAGGTCAGAAAAGCATTCTGTGTAGACGTGAGGAGCCGTGGACTCTTGCATTCTTGCTCCTTGTCTTCCCAGTTGTGGGCCTGATTTCCGTTTCTAACTGGCACTTGCTGCTGAGGTATAGTATATTATAGACTAATTAAGGCTGTTAATGATAATGGCAATCCAGTAAGTGATCTGTGGTATTACCCTGATCTATCTCTGTCACCCTCCTTTCATCAGGCCATTAAGGTGACAAGCTTCATAGAACACAGTTATCTCCCCTCTGTCAGTCCCCTCCGTGCTTTTCTCCCTGGAAGAGCTGTGGACTCCCGAGGGCCAGGGCATGCGAAGATATCACTAATGGGCCGGACTGACCAAACTACTCCTCCATCCAGTCTGTTCCGCTCATGAGACTAGGGCACAAGGGACATCTCTTTTCTATGTTCCCTTCCCCTCTGCTAGTATTCTCACAGAGCTGGGACTATGAAATGAGAGCAAAGGAAGCAGATAGCTAAGATCTAGTACCCAGTCATGCTGTGGACCCTTAATGGCATCCTTAGCAACAGGTGGGTCACCACTGTGTTCCACACTCAGCTCTGCAAGCCACGTCACATATAACTAAGTGGACATTCCAGTCCTCCCCGGCCCATCGGCAGCAGGTGTGGTCCTAACTCAGTAGAAGCATCTACTGGTTTCCCTGCATCCTCAGGCTCTGGGCTGCTATGCCCGTGTTTTCTTACCTGTGCACCCCCATGGGCACACAAGGCTGGCAGCTGGTTTGGGAAGTGTGAGAGCGTTAGGGAAGCAGGCTCTGGGATTTTACCAGAGGAGGTGACTCGGAACAAACCCTCCGCATTGTTCAAAGGCTGACACTGGGAGTGGCAAGAAAGGGAGCCTTATCATCAAAAGCCCCAGTATAAAGCACTTCCTTTCATTCTTGGACATTGATTCATTGACAGTTAATTTTGGACAGGGGCATGTGTATCATATATTCTTTCAAACCACAAATCAACTGCTGCCTTTTTCTTCATCATCTTCCTCTCTAAATCTACCATGAAGGAATTACAGTGGCCGGGGACCATCTATTTCCCTGGCACTGAGGCTGAAAGGGGGCCAGGATAACAAATGTCCTATTGGAGCAAAATAATGTTCTCTGCTGAATTGAGACGTGCCTTTCCAGTGACCCAGCCCCTCTGATGCTCCACAGGCACGAAGCTGTGGAGCCAACTGTCACCTGGGTGGCTGAAGGGTGGAAGCTGAGGAGGAGCTGCTGGAAGCTGGAGCACTCTCGGGGGCCCAGAGCCCAGGCCACCTCACGCTCCCATCTCAGCCCAAGTCTGTGGTCTGCTGGTGGGCCGGGAAGGCTTGACAAGATGAAAGGAGTATTTCTTGGTGGCAATAATAATATTCTCGAATGATAATTTCTGGATGTTGACCATTGTGCTAAGCACTTTATAGTTGTCACGATGCATTGTTATTATCTACATTTTACCCACGAGAGGAGGTTGAATGGCCTTCTAGAGGACCAGATGTCAAAGAGGTGGGGTTCGAATCATGAACTTCGCTTGACTCTAGAGTACTTGTACTTACTTACTCCCCTAGACCGCTGGTTTTCAAACACTTCTGGCTGCATACCCGGGTAAGAAATATATTTTACCTTATGACCTATTGTCCACATACGTATTTGAATTTAAAAAGTTTCACAAATTAATACTTATACTTACTGGTCTCTGATATACTCTGTTTTTTTTTTTTATTCCATTCTTTTTGTTTTTTAAAGACTAGTTGGACCCACTAAATTGATGTCACAACTCTCCTCAGTTTGTAGACCCTTCCTCTTGGTGCCTGTGAGAGTATTTTTAACCACAAAAGAATAATTCTAATAAGGGTGTATTTTTCTACCCTGAGACCAGGCTGGCATAGGTAGAAGAGAAGATTCTCAGCTTGTTTATGCTGCATTTGGGTTGGGGCCAACTCCTGATGCCATTTTGTGGGTTAGGAGATGAGCCAGTGAATCTGGCAGCTAGAATTGCAAAACCCTTGGCTGTGTCTAGCATGGTGTTAGGCACTGTGGGGATTCTGCATCTGCACATTCGAGTTCCTGCCCTTGAGGAGTTTATTCTCTTTCTCAAAGAACATCCCCAGGTAGAAGGGCTAGAAAACAATGCTGGATTGATAGAATCCTGGAGGAATCTGAAGGGACATTAAGGACTTTCATCATTATTTGTTCACACAAGCCTTTCCAAAACAGAGCCACAGTTCCTAATGAACTGCCCTTATACTTAAAACACCTTACTTCTCCTTCCTCTTCTTGCTCTTTTTCTCTTCTCCTCCATCTCTTCTTCCTCCTTAATATACACTACGTTTGCAAGATTCAAGACTTAAATGATCCCCAAAGGTAGACCATGATAATTCTCCCTCCCATCTCTAATCTCAGACACTTAATGTGCTTCTCTGGAGGTAACCAACTTTTCAAGTTCCTTATGTATCTTCCCCAAAATAGTCTTGCCCTTATAAGCAAGTGTTTTTCTTTTTTTAAACACAGATTATACTCACTGTTTTGCATCTGGCACTTAATATACCTTGGAGATCACTGCATATCAATAGATAAAGAGTTCTACCTTCTTTTTTTGTAACTCTCTAGAGATTTTTGTTTGGGTGGGCTGTAATTTATTTAATCAATCCCTCATTGATGGAACATTGAGATTATTTCTTTTTTTTAAAGATTTTATTTATTTATTTGATAGAAGGAGAGAGAGAGAGCACACGAGCAAGGGGGCAGGGGCAGAAGGAGAGGGAGAAGCAGGCTCCCCAGCTGAGCAGGGAGCCCAACAGAGGGCTCGATCCTAGGACCCTGGGATCACGACATGAGCCAAAGGCAGACACTTAACTTACTGAGTCTACAAGCGCCCCCATTGAGATTATTTCTAACTGTTGCCAAGATAAAAAAAAAATGAAGTAACGAATGACCTGTTTACACTCTGTGATGTGTCTAGACATGGTGCCAAGAAGGCGAGACCCAGTGGGCATCTGCCTGCATCTTCATCCTGTGGTCCTGCATGCCCTCCCTCCCTTGGACTCTCAGCTCCAAGTCTTTCAGCTGCCTTCTCAGTCATTTTCTTCAGCCCCGAGGCTTCTGTGCATGCTGCTTGTTCTTGGAATACTCCTTTCTCCCCTGCTAACACCCAACTCACCTGCTTGGGCTCAACTTAAGAAGTACTTTCTCAGGACAGCTCAGTTTATCCTCAGAACACTCTGTAATCAATCCCTTAATACTATACAAGGTTGCCCTAAAGTCCTTACACAGTTTGGAGTTTTAATAAATTTACTTCTGTACATGATATAAACAATCTGCAAGTTGAAACAGGGAGGGAATTTAATCATAACTTACTATATTTAATTACAGAAATGTTGGCTTTCAACATATCTAACATATATTTGGATATAACCATTCCATATAGCATAGGGTTTATTACCTAAAAGATTAAAGAAAGAAATTAGGACAAATGAATCATTAAAAATTTCACTGAAATCTCGAGTAAATTCCTTCTCTGTTGCATTTTGCAAATTGTTTATATGTAATATGGAAGTGAATTTATTAAAAACCCAAACTGCACAAGAACTTTATGGATATCCTAATTAAATCAGTTTTACCGTATTTCATCTAACACATACACATACACTTTTGTCCACATTTAACATTTCTGAAATTGGGATATGTCTTACTCTGAACACTGTCTTGCAGTGTCGGGCCGTAGTCCTGATGCTGTTATCACTGTCTGAGCAAGCACAGACTTAGTCATGGTTGGTTATACTGTCATCACTTCAAATGAGCTAGGAGCATTATTGACATTATGTGTTTTGAGTTTAATTTATATTTAAGATATTTTCAAAAAGATCACACTCAGATTTGGCACTGAAACAAAAAGTTTATGCAGAAAGGCAAGGATAACAGAACAGCAGGTTGTCAATTTGATATTAGCAAAGCAAATTTTTATCACTGGAAAGATAGTACTCATTTAATATATTCTTGCAATTTAACAAGCAAATGCTTTACAAGACTGTTAAGGACTGAACTGTGTCCCTCCAATATCCATACGTTGAAGCGTTAGTCCAATATGACTCTGTCCTTAGGAGAAAAGGAAGAGACCCCAGGAGTGTGCTTGCACATGGGAAAGGGCATGCGAGACCACAGCGAGGAGATGTTTATCTGCAAGCCAAGGGGAGGGGGCCTCAGTAGAAACCAACTTTGCTGTGCCTGGATCTTGGACCTTTAGCCTCCAGAACTGTGAGAAAATAAATTTCTGTGGTTTAAGCCATTCGGTCTGTGGTATTTTGTTATGGCGGCCACAGCAAACCAATACAGGGACCTAAGAAAGAAAGACTCTCACTAGGAGGTGAAGCTATGTTACACTGTTGCTGACATTAGTGTTGAAGAATTGTCTATCCCAGGGCAAGCGGGAAAGTTCAGCATTCATCTTGCATAATGGGTGTCAATGGCTTGGAAGCGTCTTGGGGACTTTAGTGGAGCATATTTTTAAGAAATGCTGCCTCATCCATCATCCATCCATGGTGCCATTTTCTACTCTGAGTTGAAAAGTTATTTCAGAGGAGTTGGACTCTGAATTATAAGATTTAAGAATTCTGTAAGCAATTTGTTTTGCTTATATTTCCCTTTTTGGCTGCATTAAAACAACAACAACAAAAAAAATCTGTCTAAATGATTCTGAGAGAGTCTTCCATTAAGTCTAAATGTTTCCAGTGATAATAAAGCATTATTTTTAATTGGCAGTCTTCCTTCCTTCCTTCCTTCCTTCCTTCCTTCCTTCCTTCCTTCCTTCCTTCCTTCCTTCCTTTCTTTCATGGCACATAAAATAACGGTGTGTCACAAAGTCAGTGATACCCTGGATTTGATGTGATATGTTATATGTTTTGCCGTAACATATCTGTTTTGCCATAACAAAATACCGTAGACTGGGTGGCTTAAACAACAGTGATTTGTGTTTTCACAGTTCTGGAGGCTAGCAGTCCATGACCAAGGTGCCGGAAAATTCATTTTCTGGTGAGGCCTCTTTTCCTGGCTTGCAGATGGCTACCTTCTTGCTCTGTCTTCATGTGACCTTCCCTCTGTGCATGAGCAGAGAAAGAAAGCTCTATCTCTCTCCCTCTTCTTTTTTTTTAAAAAATATTTTATTTATTTATTTGAAAGAGAGAGAGAGAGAGAGAGAGAGAGCACAAGAGGGGGGAGGGGCAGAGGGAGAGGGAGAAGCAGACTCCCCGCCGAGCAGGGAGCCTGATGCGGGACTCGATCCCAGGACCCCGGGATCATGACCTGAGCTGAAGGCAGACGCTTAACCAACTGAGCCAACCAGGTGCCCTCTCTTCCTCTTCTTATAAGGACCCTACCCTTATCACCTCATTTAATCTCAGTTACCTTTTTATTTTTTTATTTATTTTTATTTTTTATTTTTTATTTTTTATTTTTTAAAGATTTTATTTATTTATTTGTCAGAGAGAGAGAGAGCACAAGCAGCGGGAGCGGCAGACAGAGGGAGAAGCAGACTTCCCACTGAGCAGGGAGCCTGATGCGGGACTCGATCCCAAGACCCCAGGATCATGACCTGAGCCGAAGGCAGATGCTTAACTGACTGAGCCACCCAGGCGTCCCTCAGTTACCTTTTTAAAGACCCTATCTCCAAACATAGTTACACTGGGGGTTAGGGCTTCAATATATGAATTTGTGGGGAGGGAGACACAATTCAGTCTATAACGTCTGGTGAGATATATTCGTTTTGTGTGAGTCTCTCCTACCAATTGAAAGATCTCTGAGGCGCATAACTTCTTTGACTTGTTAGTTCCGTAAGGACCGTATCTTCTTTGATCACCATTGTTCCCTCAGCACCTAGCATATGGTCTGGCACTCTGTGAATGTTCCATGAATGTTTGTTATCTCACTGACAACTTGTTCTGATCCTAAGAACTGAGCATGTTTCTGCTTTAGGAAACAATGCCGGAGATCTTCCATGTATGCTTTAGATATGGCGTCAAGACCCTTGTAGGTCGTAATTACTAATCATGAAAGACAGTGCAATGCTGGAACATCAGAGCTTGGCAATCCTTAGAAACTCAGCCAAATCCTTTCAAATCACAGATGAGAAAACCAAGCAAAATCCTTAACCAAAGCTAATTAGAGGCGGAGCGGGGGCTGGAGCTCACATCTCCTCCATAGTGCCCTTTCTACCCCATAACTCTGGTCATCGGTCTGGAAATTCACAAATGTCATACAAAACTGGGTGCCCTGACCCTGAGACTTTTGCAATTCGATGTTTAAAAGCAAGGGAATTTGTCATTTGAAAATTGCATGCATTTTTTTTCTAGCTGAAGATGAAAACTTTAATATTTTTGGGAAGGTCCGTCCTTCATTCAGCGAGACTCCCTGAATGATTCCTTCAGTTGTGTGAAGCAGCACCCATACATGCTAGGAAACCCGAAACATTGTTGATTCGGTATAGATGTAAAGCCTGAAAAGAAAAATGTTCATTTAAGGAACGTTTTACTGTTGGTGATTGGGGTAGGGCATTTGGGGAGCAGTAGGGATTGAGGAAGAGGCTAAAGGGCAAACCTTTTACTTTGCTTTACCTAAGTTCTTGCTTTTTCTTATATAAGGAAATGATGTTAGTGTGCATGTGGTCGCGATGGTGAGGAGGTGGGGGAGGTTAGGAGTTGCCTTCAGGAAAATGGGACCGGAGAGGAAAAGTCCCAAGAGCATGAGGTTTGATCTTCTTCTTGGGGTGGAAATGGAAACTGAGGCACAGGGTACCCTGCTATAGAAAGCAAGCACAAAAGGCCTAAAGATAGGAAGAACCATCCCTGCCCTTTCATTAGGGGCATCCTGCTCTGGGTGCCCAGGATTGGAGGTTGGATCTCAGCACAGAGGTGCTCTGCTGGTTTCCCCATTCCTGGGATAATGTCCAGGGTCCCCAGGGTTGGGTCATGTGCCATACTTAGTTCTGACCTCATCATCCCCAGAGGTGAACTTTGATAAGGACCAGGGTGCAGCAGAGTTGCTGCCTGTGGATGCCAACTCCATAGAGTACAGGGGAGGGGTGCCCACCGGAACTGGCAAGTACAAGACACATAGACTCAGTTCCTGAGACCTTAGGAATACTTGGTGGCTTGGTAAAGATGAGATGTCCTGCTGGTCAGACAGGCAGATATAGAGCCATTGCTATTTGTGGACTGAATGTCAATGAGCATTTGTCCCCAGGGACTGAGACATTCCAGGAACACACACACCAGAGCATCTCTTGCTCCCTTTTAGCTCAAAATGCTTCCCTAACATCATTCCTTTATTTATTTTCCTTTCACATTCTCTGGGTAAAAGAGAGAGGAGCTGTGATAGTTCAGTAACTATGGGTACTAATGCCCAGTGTCATCTTTTATATGAGTTTTATCCAGATAGTCTTATTTAGTCCTAGACCTAGGCTTGCCATGACAAGTGTGATTTGCTCGTGACACCATGGAGCAGGAAGGGCGGTGGACCCGGTTGTGCCTGGCCCGATGGAGGGCCCGAGATGGGGGGAGGACCCCAGATGCAGTCTTCGTCAGGGTTGGGCCCTGGCCATTCAGGCAGTGTCCAGCTGGCCATGGGGCTCCGGGCAGACTTCAGGACCGAAGGAGGCCAAGGGAACCCCTGCGTGGTATCCATTTTTGGATTTAGGAGTGGGGACCGAAAAACTTTACAGTGGAAGCTAAGAGACTGAGCTACCTGTCAGCTTCCCATCTTCACTGGGCTTGGTTCAGGATCTGAGCAGAGGCTGGGGCGGGTGGGTGGAGGGGGAGCCCCAGTACTCAATTTATGGCAGAGGGAAAGACAGAGACAGGGGATGTGTGGGAAGGTCTGGTGCTCATGGTTTTGGGGAATCCTTTCGTTATTTCTACTTATTTGCTTTTTTAGGTATTTGCTGCCAGAGCAACTACAGCATAGTGGGGGTGAGGAAATGAGGTACAGGATAAACCAGGGGCCATTCTGCCAAGCCTGGCCTCTGTCAGCCTTCCAGAATCTTCTTGGTCAGAAACAGGGGCAGAGCACGACGGGCAGCTGAAAGCAAGTCTGGGGGCATCTGTACTAATTTTTTACTCCCCATCAAAGGGCCCTTCCAGTGTCTCAGAACTTTGTATGGCCTTCCCCTTGTGCAGAGTGTGGAAAATTGCATTTATGTGTGCTCAGGGCAGCCAAGGAGAGCCTGGTTTGTGTGCAGGGGCACTGTTCTTGTCTCTTTGTCAATTCCTCCGTGACAGCTGCAGACTCAGAGACCACACTTCAATTATGTACCCAGCAGGTGAGGGGTGCTTGGACAGGGGCCATCACGTTGAGATCAAGGAGGTAATTCATCCTTTTTACACCCGAGGGACTGAGGGACCGAGGAAGGACCGTGCATACAGATTGTAGCCTTGGCCTGAGAGCAGGGCAGGAGAGAGGGGAGCAGGGGAGGGGGAGAAAAGGAGGGAGAGAGGGAGGGAGGGAAGGGGAGGGAGAGGAGGACAGGGGGAGCTAAGAGCTGAGAGAATGAAGCATGATCAAAAGGCTCTCTGGGAATGGACTTGTAGAACCATCTATCTCGCATTCTCTCTCACTCATCCCTGTCATTCCGGGCATTTCCACAAAGGACTATTTCTGCAGCAAACAATAGCAAGAAGGCTTGAGGCAGTGGCTGCCTGGGAGGGAGGAGGTGTGTGTTGGGGCCGCTGATGGGGCAGAATTCTTCCCACTTCACCGCCCCCTGCCTCCTTTCTTCGGGCAACCTTATTCAAATACCAAAGGCAAGGGCTGGCCTGGGTGGCCCTGAGGGAGACCGGAATGATAGGAATGATCGTGTGCTGGAGGTCCGTTGCCTCTGGGAAGGGAATGAGAGATGGGCAGCTGCTTGGCTGAGAAGTCTCTGCTCTGCTCAGAGAAGGCCACCTGACTGGGGCGCAAGGGAGGAAGGATGTGGTGGCCTTCACGTAGGGCCTGACCCTCTCAGGCTTGAAGTGAGCCCAGGAATGCAGCAGTCAGAGCAGGGTTTTGGCAGGCGAGCTGCTGCTACTCCTGGTATGGCCTTGTTCTGAAGCTCAGGTGCATCAGGGACCTGGGTGCTTGCACGGTGACTGGGATGCAGGTGAGGGTGTGGGACAACAGCCATGGGCTGCAGATTTCTGTCTCCCTGGGAGTGACCCCTTGGGAGGGTTTCTAAAATGCACACATTCCTGGACAACCCATTCCCCAGAAGCCCCATGCCTGGAACATCAGACTGGAAGGGGATCTCTTCCACCCCATGGAGCCGGGAGTCCTGCCCTCACAGAGCCCTGTCGGCTCACCGCTCTATTTCTGAAGGGCTGTCCCAGCTTTCTGGCTGTGAAACCCCAGTTTGCTTGGAGTTACTGTGCAAAGCTGAGCCAACCTGGGTCTTAGATCTGAGGCTTTGCACAGTGGAGGTTTGCTGCTCTCATTCTCTGTCCTTATTGCAAGAGATGGTGGCTGCTTTTCCTCATGTCCCCCAGTGCACATCAGGGCTCTTTGGAGGGGGTGCCCACTCCCCAAGCTCTGCACCCTGAGTTCCAGGGAAGGACTGCTCCTAACAGAACCTTGGAGCCCTCCCCTTCATCCCTCAGCCTCCTGGCAGAGTAGTATCCCATCCTTGATGCCTGCAGATAAATGCATGCCGTTCCTCTCTTTAAAAGTTGCCAGCAACAGTCATTCAGAGACTTTCATTTTCCTATTTCAAGTTCAATAACCTGGCACTCAGAACATTCTCGTGCTGTCAGATAGAAATGCTGGAGGCTTCTGATGCTGTTGCAATGGGTTAGTTTGGCATTCTCCTGAGCTGGGGGAGGAATCGGGGCCAGCCTGGCGGATGCCTGGGCCAAGGTGCAGCACAGTGGGTAGAAAGAGCAGTCCAGGTGCTAAAGCATTGTCTAGGCATTCCTTCTTCCACAGTCGTCCGTGGAAAACTTTCTTAGCAATGACAGCTCACACTGTTTTCTTCTTTTTCCATTGCTGGGAACATGCCGCACCATGTGTTCTAGCTCTTGGTTATCTTGAATCCAACACTCTATCTTGTCCTCATACCTGAGGGCATATCAGCTCTCCAGCTCACTTACCAGCTCTTGGGACAGGGACGATCTGGCTCTAGATACACAAATATGTGGTTCAAAAAGCCTATTTTAAGTTCCTGCTCCACAGCATGCACTGTGTTGGCATTGAGAATGCAAAGGTAAGTACGATATGACCTTAGCTCCTGAGGGGGAAACGATGGAAACATGATTTCAGTGTAGCCCAATGACCACCGTGATTGAGACGTGCATGCACATCCTTGCGACCCAGCCTGGGTGTGAGGGTGGTGGCCAGGGAGGATCCCAGTGTGGCTCCCTGAGTAGCTGAGACGTCCGTGAGGCCTCAGAGAGCAAAGAGGGTTATGTGGAACAGGGGAGAACAATGCAGATAGAGCAGCCTGAGCAAAGACCCAAAGTTACTTGTCCTGGGATTTCTGAAAGGGAAGTCTACATTTCTGGAGTATTGAGTATAAGGTCGGTTGTGGTATGGGGTGGCATGGATGAGTGTGTGTGTGTGTGTGTGTGTGTGTGTGTATCCATGCCGCTGTGTGCATGCATCTGTTGCCATGGTTGACTAAAGAGGTGATGAGGCTTGAGCCAGGGAAGCAGCTGGGGAATCATGAAAAATACTTAGCAGGTAAAATTATCAGGACGCAAACCTCACCTTTACCTCAGCAATTCAGTTGCTGAGCGAATACTTCTTGACAGCATTCTCAAATGGAGGAAGGATTAATAAGCACAAGAATGAGAACACCAAGCTCCACCATTTCTCAATCACCTTGAGCAAATCGTGTTTGTTCTCCTCTGTCTCGGGCAATTAACTGCATGTTTCATTTTTAGACCTCTCATCTCCACGGCCCTCTCAGAACACCAGCTCCATTGATTTGGTTTCTCTCTGTCTCCTCACCCACCTTCTCCACACACTGAGACTCCTTTGGGTGGAAGGGAGTGGAGAAGGTCTGGTTAGGATGGAGGGACCCTTGAGTGGGACCAGATACAGGCCTGCCTTCCTTGTAACGTTCCCAGGATTGAAGCTGAGAGTCTGGGTCCCTCCTCAACCCCGCATACCAAGAGGACCAGAGATCCAGCTCTGGGACCCAAGAATATGCGCCAGGTGAGCTGATCTCTGGAACCAAATGCTGTAATAGTTTTCACTGGTCTTCAGCAAAATGGAGAAAACAGGGCAGATGTACCATTTTGCACAAGTCTAAATTTATTAGGTTTAGATGTCTGCTTTTATTCTCAGATTATCTTCTTCCCATTTTGTGGTGTTAACAAGCCATTTTAAAAATGAACTGATAGTGATCATAAGGTTTATTTTTAATGTGCTTATTTGGCAAAACATAAAGTTGGCAATCCTGTGTTGATCTACCCTCCCCCTTATTATTTTGAAATTTTCTTGGCATGTGAAAAGTTAGAGTCTGGGAGCTGTTGAGATAGATGCGCATTTCCACTTTAGGAGGTAGTATAATGGGTAAGAGCCTTATGGGGTTCAGGGCACACCACCCCCAAATGCGGTACATTGTCATAGTGAATATTTCAAGCTGAAGAAATTTGAGGAATGGCAGGTGCAGGAAGGGCTCTGACCTTCCCCTGAAACAGGTCATAGGCTCTCATGTGAGAGGTGCCCTCCTTATATCTGGAGGAAAATGAGTATCCCTTATCTCTGAAGACCAAGGGATGCCAAGAAGAATACAAAAGGACAGGCCTTGCTAACTTCCCCCCAGTTGACTACCCTTGGCTCTTACCCCTTTTGTCCTATCATGTTTTCCTATGACTTTACATTCTTTATGGAACCTAGCATAAAAGCACTAAAGTATAACTGCTCCTTTGGGTCTCCATTTCCTTATGAAGGCTGCTGTGTCACATAAAATTTATATTAAGTCAACTTGTATGCTTTTCTCTTATTAATCTGTCTTGTATAGAGACAGCTGACGTCCGAAGATGGGTAGAGGCAAAAAAGAGATATTTTTCTCACCCACCGGCCTAACTGGACAGACAGTCTAGGTTCACACTTGGCCCCAGCATTTACTAGCTGCATGAATTCTGGGCTTCAGGTTCCTGATCTGTGAAGTGGGAATAATAGAGTACCAACCTTCCAGGATTATAAGGATTGAATGAGCTAATATGTATTCTCTATTATTATTACCTCTAAAAACTTTCCATTAAAATAGGACTTCCTTGTCGACCAAGAGTTTTAATTCCAGAAATTCTACCCAAGAAACTTGGGATGTTTTCCCGCAGTAGATTAGCCCACTAATTCCCTTGCCAGCTAGGCTTTGATGGAAGGCAGGGGCAGAAAGGAAAATGAGATGGAAAAAGAAAAAGGTGAGAAGGTGCTCTGGAGTTCTCTGTACTTAAAATTATGAGACCAAAATACAAGATTCAGAGACAAGAACTGAAAGGACTGTAAATAGCTGCCTTATCTTCCTAGAAGCTGGTTAGCACTTTTTTTTTTTTACTTTTTGTGCCACTAGACCTGGCTCTTGGCTGCATTGGAAAGTTGAAAAGGTCTGTATTAACTCCAGTAAGAATTTCTCTCCCCCGTGGTCTCTAATATCTGCTCTTACTCCAAGGAGATAGGCAGCTGCTTTTCTATCTATTCACTCTGGGATATTAAAGACTTCCTATGACAGCCCTCTCAGGGACCTTTGTGCAGTGAGAGGACAGTGATTCAAGGGAAGAATTTCTGACTTCAGTGGGAGATTCGCTGAGGTTAGGGGACTGTCCCTGCAGCACTCAAAGTTGAAGCATCTGTCTGTGCCCCTCGGTGTAAGACCAGCCCTGCTTCCAAGATGGAGCTTCTGGGATTGGCTTGGGTATGTTGCAAGGATTTGATCTTGCCAGGAGCTATAATGAAGGGTGAGTGAGGAGCAGGTGAGAGCATGGCCAGGGGGAGGTTCAGTGGTCAAATGTCAGAGTCAAAACATGGCTTATCTAGGGACATAGCTACACTTGGATCTCAGGGCAAATATCAGACGTAAGACATTATGGAAAAGCTCTCAGCCTGTGGTACCATCCAGAACATACTCACTATGTTCATTCCTTCCTCTAGAACTTGGCTTAGCTAAATGGTCTACCTGATCTGCCATATGCCTCCCTCCCCACTTCCCATCCAAACAATATCCTCCCTTCAAGATCATCCAGTTCAGTTCATTCATCAAATGCTTGTTAAGTATCTTCTAAGAGCCAAATACTGTGCTCAGTGTTGGGGACACAATAAGAATAAGGTCTGGACCTCTTAAATTGGGATATATGTCTTATGGATACTCAAAGCAGTGAGATAAACCTGATGTCTTCCCCAAAGCATCAATTTAACTTGAAGATAGGGGAAGGCAAGTAGAGTGAAACAACTTAAATGCCAATAACTTAAAATAATACTCACATATTAAAATACATAGATCTATTATGGAAGAGAGATAAAGCTTGAATATATTTAAAAAACAAAACGTGAGATTTCAAAGAAATTGCATGTCAGTGGTTGACTTCTTTGGACTGTATCCCAGAAACTTGGTGGTACACATGTTAATTCTCTTCTGCCGCTATGAGTACATTGGTTGAAAAGTTTGAAAATCCTTCCTGAGTGTCATGGGGAGAAATTGAAGGGACTTAGTTAGGGGAGAGTCATAATAAAAGTTGCAGTTCAGCTGTGTCACTCTCAAGGAAGACCAGGTACACTTACAGACCAAACACTCCCATTTCTTTCTACTCCCTTGGCTATGAAGAACTAGAAAGAAAAGGACAAATTAAAGTACACGAGAGGATATGACAAAAGGCAGAAGAAGTCTACAAATCTGTGGAAGCTGGAAAGCAGTGGGCTGTGACAAATGACTTACCAGTACAGAGAAAGCTGAAGTGGTGTTGGGAAGAAACCAAGAAGCAGCAAACTGGTTTGTGGAAAGAGCCAGGAATAAGATGTAATGGTATCCTTTGAGGTCCTCCGGTATCAATTGTGTGCTATGAACTGAATTGTGTCCCCCATTCCCCATTCATAGGTTGAAGCCCTAACCCCCAATGTGAGTGCATTTGGATACAGGCTTTTAGCAGGTAATTAAAGTTAAGTGACGTTGTGAGGATGGGGCCCTACTCTGATAAGACTAGAATCCTTATGAGATGAGACACCAGAGAGTTCAGGCTCTCCCCACCACATGCACACAGAAGGAAGGCCAGGTGAGGACACAGTAAGAAGGTGACCATCTGCAAGCCAGGAAGAGAAGTCTCACCAGGAATCTTGATCTTAGACTTCCAGCCTTCAGAACTGTGAGAAAATACATTTTTATTGTCTGCGTCACCAAGTCTATGGTATTATTTATGGAAACCTGAACTAAGATATGCTATGATAGAATATCATAAACTTTCAAAATGCCATAGACAAAGAACATAAAAGCTGAGAGAGACAGAGGGAGAGAAAGGAAGGAGAGAGGGAGGGAGAGAGAGAATATTAAAGAACAGGAGTCAATATGGTATGGGTCTTCTCATCAACGTTAGAAGTTAAAAGACTATGGAACCATGACTTCAGAATTTTGAAGGAAATTGTTTTTGAACCTCGAATTCCATACCCAGCCAAACTACCTCTATGTATGAAGTATGAGGATGAGGATACATGATGGTTAGTTTTATGTGTCAACTTGAGTGGGCTAAGGGATGCCCAGATAGCTGGCAAGGCATTGTTTCTAAGTGTGTCTGTGAAGGTGTCTCAGATGAAATTCACATTTGAATCCACAGACTGAGTATAGATGATCTTCCTCACTAATGCTGGTGGGCATCATTAGTCTGTTGAGGGCCTGAGCAGAAGAAAATGGTAGAAGGTGGCTGAATTTTCTCTTTCTTGAGCTGGAACATCCATCTTCTGCCCTTGGACATCTGCATTCTTAGTTCTTGGGCCTTCAGGTTTGGACTGGAATTATGCTACCAGCTTCCCTGGGCCTCCTGCTTGCTGATAACAGATCATGGGGTTTCTCAGCCTCCATTATTTTGTGAGCCTATATCTCAAAATTAACAAACAAACAAACTCCTGTTGATTCTGTTTCTCTGGGGGAACTCTAAAATAAGATAGAATAAATTTTCAGGAATGCAAGTCTTAACAAATCATATTTGTTAATCCTCCTGTATATTCTTTATTGGGAAGCTACTATAAAATGTACTCCACAAGGATGAGAGTAATTGAGTGGGATTAGAGAGCTTCAGTCTATTTTGGAAAAAGAAGGAAGAGTTTTAGGAGGGAAGTCTCCAAGAAGAAAAGTATTGAGTGGATTGATTACCAGATGTGTTTAAACATATCGAAAAGAGACATTCTGGTAGAAAGTTTGGAGTGGAATTAGCGGTACATAAAAAACAAGCAAATAAGAAAACATGGCAATTATATATTCCAGGAAAAACAAAAAACCCGTACAGGAAAATAAATGTAACCACATGGATCAGCTGTGAATGATGCTACAGAGTCAAAACAACAAAAACAATGAAAATTGTGATACAACAATCTTGGGAAAATGAAGAGGGGGAAAGTGTGTGTGTGTGTGTGTATGTATGTTAAAGACCTAAACTCTCATCTTCCATGGTAGGACATCAATAAATATCTAAAAATCAAAAGCATCAACAAATAGAAACATAAGTAGATTATTCAGGAATATTAAAGTGAATACCAGAAGATGATGATGGGTGGGGAAGGAAATGCCATTCTTCATTGTAAGTCTTGAGTAACATTTGATTTCAGAAACTTTGTACCACTTGGATAAAGGGAAAAGTTAAATTTTAAAAAATCATAAATATCACTTTTTATAGATATTCAGAGATGGGATTGGTGAAGCATTAAGTAGAAGCAGAGAAGGTAGTAGAAGCCACTGCAATTATCTGGGTATCACAGGTTGGGTTCCGGCATGCAGGCTATTTACTGAGGAGGGTCATTTGTCCTGACACTTGTGGAAGGAAAGGGACAGAAGTGGGAGTGGGCAGAGAAAAATGTGCTGCAAGAACAGCCTCTGCTGATCCCATGGGGAGCTCTGGAGCTAGAACAGCCCTTCAGAATTGTCCGGGGTTGGGCTGGGATAGATGAGGCTTAGATAAGACAGTTCCCTCTGCAGCTGAAGCAACTTCTGAGGGGCTTAACCCCAAGAGGGTGGGGCACCCACAGCATTCCCAGAGCAGAGGCAATAAGGCTTTCCTGGAAGGGGAATCTGGACTCTGTATGAAAGTGTCCCTTACTTACCTTCCTATAGAAGGTAAGAAATGATGAAAGCTTGAACTAGGTTGTGGCAGTGGGAATATGAAGGAGGGAACAGATTTTGGAGGCAATTAGGAGATAAAATATACATGACATGCTGATTGATTGCCTTCAGTGAGTGAAAGGAAGGAGAAGTGCACTAGGACCAGCTGGTATACCTCCAGGTTGCTTGATTGTAAGGCTGGGTGGATAGTGATGGTGACTGAGTTCACAGAAAGAGTGTCTCTATAGAAGAGAAGAGGTGATGGATTCAGTTTGGGTAAGCTGAATAGAGAGGCTTGTGGGGAAGGAGGCCTACCTGAAGTTTCTACCTCATCCCACTCAGATCTCTTCTGTTAATTGCAGGTGACTTTTATTTTCTGACCTCCATAATCAAACCCTAAATTATATTTCCTACTACAGGGTAAATGCCACAAGAGCAGGGATTTTTGTCTATATCCCAGTACCTAGAGAAGACACTGGTGCTGAGTATATAACACATGTAGATATTTGCTGTTGATGCAATGTACTGTTCCTATTATTTTCTCTTGTATCTGGCCTCCTCAATGAGAGTGCAAGCCTTTTGCTGCCTGATACGACAAATTATTTTACTTCTATGTATTCCACAGCACCTAGCATAGTGCTGGGCATAAAAAACACACATGCCCGTTGAATTGATTAATGAACAGACAGGGATCTCAGGTCTCTAACTGATAAGACTTCACACACCCCATTTCTGCTTCCAACCTGTTTCCACCTTCCATGGTGTTCTTTCTGGTATTTGGATGCAACAGATGCTCTGCAAGATCCTTGAAAATAGTGTGAAAAGATGGTGCCCAGAGAAAGGGGAAATACATTAAAATATTGTAGAATTATCCAATTTTATTGGAGATAAGTTCAGTTTATGTACATTGGCAGGGAGGTGGTTGTGATGAAGGGCCACCAAAGTCAAAAAGCAAAGTTAGGGATCCCCTGATCATCATAACTCTGCTCCTTCAAACTTTAGCATTGTGCTGCGATGGGGGGTGTCTTTTATTATGTGGTCGTTTAATCCTCAATCCAGAGAGGCTTGATTCAGCAACCCCCAACCTCTCCTGGGCTTAAATCATTGGTCTACACCCCATCATTGGTCTTTCTTGTAAATTGCCTAGCCCTCACTTTTGAGATGGAAAAAGTAAGCAGAGGAGGAATTTGAAGAATGAAACAAGGAAAGACCAAATATACTGCTTTTTTGTTAGGGTTCAGTTTTCTGCATGTGAAAATGCATTCATAGCATTGGCTATTCATGGGAAGGAGTTATGTTATCTATGTTATACAAGGAGAATAAATTGGGCAACATAGAAATAGAATAAAGTCCCCTGACTCGGGCTATTTGTTCTCTTTTACGCTGGCCTCTCTGTACATACTTATTGCTCATGCTTATTTATGGACTGACTTAGAGGTAGGGGAATTTCTGAGGGTTTATGGTGAAGGTGATTCTAAGACAGGGTGGCAGGTTATGGTGAACCTAAATAGGGTATCCCTTGACAATTTGAAGGTGGGGACTGGGGTTTAACTTTTAGGTGGCTAAACACCAAACCAGCAACCTGTGAGTTGTAGACCAAAATTATGACTTATACCAGACCAAGGAATTGTAGTTTCCAGACTCATGCTTCCTTACCAAGACTGAATAACTCCCAGATGTAACTTCCCATATGAAGGAGGACTTGGAGTTTGAGTTTGTTTCCAGGTCATGAAACCAACTTTTCATCCCATACTCTTCCTGCACCTGGAAATCCCTGGCATGAACATTATGATGACTATTTGGTGTGGGATCTGTAATCTGTATTCTAGAGCAAGGATTGCCCTCCTCAGTGTAGAGACAGAGCCTGAAGCCATGACAGCTATTCAAAAGGCTTGTGCTTATGGTCATGAACTGGGGTTTTCATATGCTTTGCATATTGCTACGATCCCAATAAAGATTACACCACCATCCCCACAAATGGTTACAGCCATTAAGGTAGGAACATCTAAGAATCTCAGTGGTGAGGGTAGTAGAAATAGCATTGGCACTTGAAGCCAAAGATGTGTTTCCAGTCCTGCAACTGCCCTTGACTAGCTGTGTGACATTAAGCATGTTACCTAACCTCTCTGAAACTGTTGCCAATAAAAGGATGATAATCACTGTCTTGACTATGTCACAGCAGGTTCTGAAAGTGCTTTGTAAACTGTGAAATGCTATGTGGCTAATATGCTATAACTGTTGCTGATGGCAATGTGAAGACCAAACTTCCTTTATTCCCTCATTCCCTGGATATTAAATCCTACTATGTGCTCCATGATGAGCCCGGTACTCGGAATACAATAGGCAAAATGCAACCAAGTCTTTGCCCTCATGTCTTATGGACTATTAAAATTCCCACATCCAGAAATGCCACCACCTTTGGGGTGCTGCTGCATGCTCTGGGGTTGCTTCCCACTAGACCTTTGGATGGGCCATCTGGAAGGACCTACAGAGAAGTGTTTTTCAAACTGTGCTCTGTGAGCCCAAGGATCCCAGGGAGAAATTCAATGGCTGAGGGGACTCTACGCCTCCCTCCCTGCCTTTAGCCAGGTTTGCTTCTCTTTTCCTGCTTGATTTTATTGTTTGAACACTGCTGCTTTTGTGGAAGGAGGTGGACAGTCCAGTTTCTTGACCCTTTCTAACTTTTACATCTGACTCATGAGTGAGCCTCTTTCAAAGTCTCTTTCCTCTCCTCTCAGTATTGCCACTATTGGAATGAAACCAGGATAAAAATTCTTTTCTCTCTGCTCTGACGTAGAATGGGGAAGGGGCTGGGTGGGAGACAAGTCTCCTGGAGGGATGGGCTGGTTTCCTCTCATAGCCATAGGACAATAACCTGCACAAACAGTTTTGACGGCCACCCTGCTGGGACTGGTTTGCTTCACAGGAATTGTTGGGTAGGACTCTATATAAGGCAATTTCTCTTCTCCATAGACAGTCAATTTCAACAGGTAACTTGGTAAACCATGTGGTAGCTTCACCCCTGGCCCCAAGCTCCTGGGTATCATTCTAATAGCAAATGGCCTTCTGGGTAGTCTTTGACCTCAGATGAAGCAATTCTGCAGTGTCGAGACTCTGTAGTAATTGACCCTGATAACTGACAGAGAATTTCCAAGTGAACAGAGTCCCCTAGGCCAAGTGCTGACCAACAACCAGAGTCTCCCCAGGAAGTGGTCCTTCTAGGGCCGCAGCAGGACCCAGAACATGGATGAAATCCCTTTGCTAGCCAGATTGTGAAATATCCAGGGTTTTTTGTTTTCAGCTAGCTCCTAATTATTTAGAGATTTTTCCATTGGGAATAGCCTGCCCTGGGAGATATCCCCAAATATCTGCCAGGGAACTGTTCCCTATTTTTTTTTTTTTTTTTTTGCACCTGCGATCATTTTAATGAGTTAATCCTCACTACATTGTATTAGCATTCTATACTGATGGCTGTTGTAATAAACCCCCAAATTCTCAAACATACTAGAAGTTTGTTTCTTGTTCACACTAAATCTGAAACAAGTCTTGGGATTGGTGGATATCCCTTTTCCAAATAGTTATTGAAGGACCCGGGCGTCTTTCCTCTTACAGAACCACCATCTTCAAGTTAGCTTCTAGGCTCACCGTGCTTATTTGCATCAAGCCAGTGGAGGGGAAAAGGGCACGGAAGGTAGCACGTGGAAGAGTTGTACAGGCCAGCTGGGAAGTGGTACACATCACCCCACTTAGGGGCTCATGTCTAGAACACACTGTAGTCCAAATGTGTGCCCAGGACAAGAGATCTGGTGGACGGCTAACAGTGTCTCCCACTGCCCCCTGCTTAGGTTTGTCTCTTGTGTAGCAGGGGGCAAGAAATAAAGCAGAGGGAGGAGAGCTGTCTTAAATAGCAGCAATGGAGCTGACCTCCTGCCTTCAAAACACGGTGGGGCAAAATGAGGCAACAGTGGAGACTGTTTTCAGTGGTTGGGTAGGCCATCATCTTAAACTTTAATGATGGTAGCAGGTGCTTAGGGAGATGGGCTCTCTCCTACAGTGCTTGTGGCAAAGTAAGGTGGTGCAACCACTTTGGAGAGTTATTTGTCAGCGTGTATGCCCTATGACCCAGCAATTCCATTTCTCACTGTCTTTCCTGGAGTAACTCTCTCATATGTATACAGTGAAGCATAAATTAGATGCCAATTGACAACAATGTACATAGACCGAAAGATTACAGACCGTCTCAATGTCCAGGAGTAGGGAACTAGGGACGTAAGCTATCTTGTATAGTACGCTTGCATTGTGGAATATAGCATGAATGGTGAAAAATATAAGGTAGATTTATGTGGATGAACATGGTAAGGACTTTAAGAGCTATTCCAAAAGCAAAAACCAAGTCACGGAGTGAGAGGTCCCATAGTATACCATTTACAGAAATAAAAACAAGAAACAGATAAAACTATAGATGCCTCTGTGTACATATACATTAATATGTAAAAGTATAAAGGGAAGTCTGGGAGGATACAAACCAGAGAAAAGTTACTTTGCAGGAGGAGACTGGGTGTGAGGTGGTAATCAAGGGGACTTTAGTTTTTATTGTTTGGATTTTAATCATCATAAAGCATCATTAATGGACTACTTATGTAATTAAAAATAAATTACTAATGGAGCCCCTGGGTCGCTCAGTCTGACAATTGATTTCAGCTCAGGTCATGATTTCATGGGTCGTGGGATCAAGCCCCGCATTGGGCTCTGTGCTCTGTGCTCAGCGGGAATCGGCTTCTTTCCTTCTTCCTCTGCCCCTCCCTCCCTACCCCTGCTCATGCTCTCTGTCTCTCTCAAATAAATAAATAAATCTTTAAAAACATAAATTACTAAAAATAAATAAAATAAGTAAAGTAAAATAAGGAAAATTAAAAACCCAAGTATACTGGACTTCGCAAGTAAGCAATGTTATTTGTTATGTTTTATTGTTATCTCAGTGTTTTAAGATCTTGGACAAAGAAACAAAACTAAGCAAAACAACAAGGACCCGCCCCCCCCCCCCCCCCCCCGCCACACACACACACACACACAAATTCCACTCAGAAGCAGGCCACGTATCCAGGGTCAATTCCAAAATCACAGGAGTTCTTGGGATTAGGACCTCATGCACACTGAGTGTGTCATCCAATCTTTTAGGACCCCCAGGAGAAAATGGGGCCCTGTAACCTGGAGTATGTTTATCAAGAAAAAGAACTTCTCAAGAAAAACTGGCACAAGGGGTGTTGCTGTTGTCCAGTCATTTTCAAATGACGTTCCTGTTGGAGCAAGAGATTCCATAGCTAAAATGAAAGAGTTGCTCATGCATACTTCTAGAATATGTCAGCATCAGCCCCTGGATTAGGAACTGAAACAGAGCAATGAATAAGACAGTCATGCCACTTCCCATGTGGAGCTTACAGTCTAGCAACACTCTCCTCACTTACAGAAAACATTTAGTTAACGTGTAGAATTTTCTCCATTTTCAGTTTCCTCCCATATACTTTTCCTTCGCTTTTTGATATTGCTTCTCTACCGGCAAGCACAGACGACAGCAGTAAAGACGAGCCCATGGCGAACGAGCTGTAACAGAAAGATTCAGAAATAATTTTTTTCTGTTTAATTTGACAACTAATCTTTTTGGACGTGTTTGCCTGGTTGTGATATTATATTTCATACATAGGGTATAATCATGCTGTCTTCTACCAAAATTGTTGTTTTATAAAATGGAATTAAAAACATAAATATCTCAGGGGGCTCTACAGAGGACATCATGATTTCTAGGCTGGGAAACTACCTGAACACATTTGAAAGCCTCTGCCATTTACTCCAATCTTTTGTCAGATTGTTGATTTTTGCAAGGATTTCGAAGCAGGCAGAATCCTTGTTAAGAAGGTTTTCTGGGGTGCATGCTTCTCTGCCATTTTCCTGGTGTTCTGAGTCATTCTCGCTCTGAACCACAGCTTTGCCTAGTGCCAGGCAGAGTCTGGGTCACAGAAACAGAGTCTAACAAATTTTATTTCCCAAATAATTTGTGTCCTCTTCCTGCATTTCTTACTTTGCCAGTGATGCTTCTTTGATCTCCTTTTCTTTCCTAGCTGCTTCTCTCACACATATATTTACTCAACAATGGTCCCTGCAACTTCAGCCTTCTGCTGCTTTTCTCTTCCTCTCCTCCTCCCAGCCGTGTGTCACAAAAGTCCAAAGCAGCAAAGCAGCAGTCTGGCCACAGGGTCCCTGGCCTAGAGAGGACGGGAGGAGAAAGACAGGAAGACTGCGGGGCAGGCAGAGGGAGGCAAAAACCAGAGGGTCGTAGGGAGGGACAGGCAGAGGAGAGTCCTGGGTTAATAATTACCATCCTTTCACATAATCGCTCGTTCATTCACTTGGTCCGTAAGTATTTATTAAGCACCTACTAAGCGCCAGAGCGTGGGGATACAAGTGTAAACGGGATGAACTCCGCGTCTGTGTTTGTGAAGCTTCACCTGGTGGGACACAGAGGAAAGGGATTAGCACACGAGCAGTAGCTCTGACTTGTGAGTGTGCCTGGTAGCCTGCTTCAGGTAGCCTCTCCTCCCACCTCCACCCTGGCTGCCCTGCCCTGGGTGAGTGCTGAGACCAGCAGTGCAGGTCCAGTGGCTGCCCAGCCAGAGACTACATTTTTCCAGCCTTCCTGGCGGCTAAGTTCAGCTATGTGACTAAATTCTAGTCATACAATCTGAGCAGAAGTGATGTGTGCGACTTCCGGTAATGCCCCTGAGATGAAGGGTGCACCTTTCTTCTCTGATTCCTGCTGTCTGGAGAGTGGACCTGGGGGTGGTACCTGGAGTAGCCACCTTCGACCATGAAATGGAAGCTCAGTGGTAAAGGGGGCAGAGGAGAAAGATAGAATGAACTGTAAACAATATTGTGCAACAGAGTTGCCCGGCCAGCCCGAGACCTGCAGAAAAACATGAATTCTATCCAGTATAAGTTACCATTACTTCGTCTCTGTTAGGCTAGCTGGACCAATATATAAAGCCGTATGTCAAGTTTAAAAGAGAATTCCAAATTCGTAATCTCATCTTCTTAACCACTTGGGATCCCATGCTGTAATTCAGTAGTGGTCCTCACATCAGCCAATGTGGGAGGCAGGTGGGAAATGGGCTGCTAATGTTTTAGAGTCAATGGAGAGGTAGCTTCAGTGAAATAGGTACTCTTCCAATTCAATTCCCCTGAAAATTTCTTAAAGACAGAGATCCACTGCCTTAGGAGCCAGAAGAGTAGCCTAAAAGAGGAGGATTTACGTGTTTGGCCTGAAATCGAACTCCTTTCTGTTAGGAAGACACAGGACATGCAGAGACCAGGGATACAGAGTCGTTTTTTACTCTCTGGCTTGGAGGTCTTCAGCCCAAGTTCAGGGATGGCTTTTGGATCAGAGTGGAGACTGCTCATCAATCCCTGGGCAAGGCTGCCCACGTGCTGCCTACCTGGTGTCCAGGTTTACGCATCAGACTCTTGTATCCTGACCCATCCCACATCCCGTTCCCTGCTATCCCCCCTCCACAGCACTCTGGCCGGCTGTCATTGCCAAGGAGCACCCTTTGGGCAGTGTGAGTTGGGAGAGACCCGTCCTCAGAGACAAACCCACAACTGCGATGGCATCTGGTTCTTCATTCACAGAAGGTATTAGTCAGGATAAGTTAGTTTGTGCTGTAGTAACGGGCAACTTCCAAGCCTCAAATACAACATGGCTCCACAGTGTCTCCCCATTGTAGCCACTTGAGGGACCCTGGATGACCATCTTATGACACCGCATTTGAACATGAGGCTTCAGGCTTTGTTGTGGCAAGAGAGGAGAGGACGTGGAGAATCACGGTTCTTCATGCCCCCGAGCGAAGTGAGCCATTTATTGGTCATGCAGCTCATGTCGCCACCCCTACCTTCAAGGGCTGGGGAGTGCAATCCTCCTACTGTGTACCTGGAAGGGAAAGGGGCTGAGAATATTGGTGAGTAGCAGCAATGCCGGCCACAGAGAGGACACTGTGAGAAGGCAGATGGGTGTGCGCGTGAGTCTTCAAAGCGGGCATGCACCCAGGAGGAGCCCAGGATGAGCCGCTGGCTGTGCAAAGAACATGGTGGGACTTCCAGCTATATTTACTCTTTATCCTCTCCTTTGTAAATTTCTATTTTTTGAGTGTGTCTATTATATCTATTATAATGAGTATGTCTATTTATAAGGTGCATAATGTATATGTAGTTTTACATGATTATAATTTATAAGTAAATAAATATGCATATGCTGGGGGTGGATGCTCAAAAAAGTTTTATAAATGGGACAAGCAATCAAAAATGTTTGAGGACCACGGGGCCAGAGAATAGGACCCAGAGATCCTTACGTTGTGGGTGGTGAAGGCTCTTTGAAAATAGGGCCTAGAGCCCTTAAACCTGAGGTGACTCAGTTTCCTTGGCTATGAAATCATAGAACTTCCTTCTAAGATTGATCCCCCAAAGATCCGTGGTTTGCAGAGGCCAAGATAGGGTAGGGTTTGGCTGAGTGTGCATTCCTGAACGTGGTGCCTGGTGTCTGGTGTGGACACACTGGGTGTGCAGCGGCAGTCAGTGTCGGGTTGAGAATGCTGCCTCAGTCTGGAGAGCCAAGGGAATCTCCCTGTTATCTTAAAAATATTTTATTTATTTATTTGCTAGAAAGAGCACAAGTAGGGGGAGCAGCAGGCAGAGGGAGAAGCAGGCTCCCCGCTGAGCAGGGAGCCCGACTTGGGGTTCCATCCCAGGACCCTGGGATCATGACCTGAGCCGAAGGCAGATCATGACTGAGTCACCCAAGCGTCCCTGAATCTCCCCGTTATCTGCCATTGCTTTCTCTGGAGTGGCTGGAAATCTTTGAAAGGTTCACTCTGGGGGAACAATGTTACAAAATCTGGCTGGTGTAGAGAGAATGAGAGAGAAAATCAATGCATGTGCATATGTATGTGTGTGTGCATGCATGAACATTTGTGAACACGTTGCTAGAAGCTGATATGGACAGAGTGTACTAGGTTTTCTTCCTCTGGCTAAAATAGGGTCTCCCAACTGTGGGACATGAAAAGAAGGGGAGAAGGACCACGGAGGGGGAGATTGGCACAGGGAATAAGGGGCAGGCACCAGTGGGAGAGGTGTGGAGAGAAAGTGTCAGAAGACAGATCGGAAAGTAGACACCAGAAATGACTGTTGTATCCAAAACCATTAGCAGACCAGGAGATGAAACCCTATAATCCAGAGTCCTTGTGGAACCGTCCAGACCAAAGTACTCTTGGCAGTCTGTGGATGGGCAGGAGGAGCCCGGTCACCATGTCCCACGTTCAGCTAGAGGCACAGGCTGCCCAATGTGCCCACAGTCCCCGCCAGGGCAGAGAGGTCGAGAACTCATGTCTGTGCATAATGCAGCATCATTTTCCCTTAGAGACCTACTCCCCCTTCCACTCCCCTCCCATCTGTGTGAAGGACACCATCAATTTTCCAGTCATCCAGGCTCAAAACCTCAGCCATCTCCCCAACATCCATTTCCCATTCAATCAGTTGTCAGATCCTGGCAAGCTCACCTCTCACGTGGATCCCCTTCTCTTCCTCCCAATGCTTCTCTGCAGGTCAGGAGGAAAAACAAACAAAAAAACATTGCATGTTATAAAGCCCTATACTAATAGTATTTCACAGGACTTCTAAACCTTTAGTTGCATGGAAGAGCAACCAGCATTCTAGAAGAGGAGAAACAAAGAGGGAAGAGAAAGGGAGGGAGAGAGAGAGATTTTAGTTTAAAAGTTAAAGGACATCCCAAGGGCAGTATTTCAGGGGAGGCTCAAAAGAGTCTGGAAAGCTGAAACTTGGAAGCTGGTGGGACACGGGCTCCTCCTCCTAGCTCCTTGACTCAGTCTCTCTCTGCAGCTTGCTTTTCTCTGCAGCTCAGTGGGTGGGTGGGAGTCTCTCTAGTACCTCAGCACCACATCTCCCTAGTATTGGCATCTCCTCCATTGAGGAGACTCGAATAAACTCACTAGTCTCACATCCCTCGGATATTTCTTCTTAGCCAAGTTGGTGTGGCCAGGCATGCAGTCTTTACATGCAGTCATGGCCGTTGGGGACGCATAGCTATGCCCTCCAGTCTTGCTTAGGTGCTGTCCCTGTGTGCCTCACATTTATAAGCTGTGCCCTTGCCTGTGCTCCTGCAGTCTTTCATACCTACCACCTCTGAGCTTTCTTTCGGTGACTTACGGTAGGAAAACAGTACTAAGTAGGCCTCTTGGAACTTGACCCACTGTCTGCCACATTCCATTATCTGTCCAGGGCGAGCCTGCCAAGTCCACCCTGCCTACGTGCACCGGACCTGTGGCCACATGTGACTACTGAGCACTTGAAGTGGGGCCAGTCCGAACTGAGATGAGCAGTGTCAAATACACACCTGGTTCTTAACACCTAGGAAAAAAGAATGTAAAATATCTCATTAATAATTGTTCACATCGATCGTATGTTGGAATGGTAATGTTTGGATATGCTAGATTAGGTAAAATATCTATTAAAGTTAATTTCACCTGTTTCTTTTTACTTTTTGAATGCGGTTATTAGAAAATTTAACATTACCTGTGACTTACATTTCATTTCTGCTGGGCAGTGCTGGGCCGAACTACATTCTCAGGAAAAGCCTGGGCATTCTTACTTACTGCCTATTTTCAAGCTGTTTCTCCCTCCGGGAAGGTCTCTCCAGCTCTCACCTACCCAACTCCTACCCATCCTGCAAAACCCCCCACCAGTGCTGCCCTTTGAAGCTCCATGCTCACAGACAGAAGATAACTTGTCCACCCTTGGAACTGTTGAAATCTTTTTTTTTTTTTCTTTTTTTTTCTTTTTTTTTTCAAAATACATGTTTGGCACATCTTACCTTTACTGTAATCAATAGTATGTGTGTATTATCTTCTATATTATATTGTAGGTCCTATGGCCATGCTTCATTGGTTTGTCCATCCCAGGTACAGAAACCTAATAAGTGCCAATAACGGGCCGGAAATACTAAGTTTGTGAAAGAAACTCCCTCTTGCTACTCATTGGTTGTTGTGTGCTCCAGAGGCTTTTGTCCTGGTCTGTATTCCAGGTGTCTCCATCACTCCCTTACCCACCCCCTCATACCCCCTGCACATGCACGCTCTCTCACCTCCATTATCATATTCATTCATTCATTCATTCATTCAAATATATAATGGCACTTTACCATGCCAGGTATTGGTGAATACAGGTGAAGGAAGAGATGTGGTCCCTGTCTCCATGGAGTTTACAGTCTAACGGGGAGAGTGATAACAAAAATGAATAGATTTGTATATGCTTACAGAACCATGATATGGAGGGTTCAGAAGGGGAACCAGTCAGTGGGAGGGCAGGCTTGACTTAGAGTCCTGGTCGAGTTGAGGCAATGCTGTTTAAGCAGAGCCTGGTAGGCTGAGGAATCAGCTCTGTACTGAGCAGAAGGAGGAGGGCCCAGGTAGAGGGAATCTTGGAAGACCCCAGGAGGGAAGAGAAGTATTACATGATGCCAAAGGACATTATCTCTGCAGTTTCCAGCTCTGGATGGGCGAGAGGAATCACTAGTAGGTTAATTTCCTTGCCATATTGTGAGTTTACTCTTTGGAACTTCTGGAGCACCAGAGAGTACACTTGACTCTTAAAATCTCTCCAGATGCTCTTCAACGAAGCATACATATTAATTCCATTTCTTCTCATATTGTTACCCTTAGGTGAAGATAGTGTTACCCTTAGGTATACCCTTAGTATAAAATTCATACTCTTTCTGTATGAAAATCATGGGTATAATCTCATTGTAATGCCCTTTTGATGTACATCAGCAGTTCTCACTTGGGGGTGATTGTGTCCCCCAGGGGACATTTGGCAGTGTAGAGAGATGGTTTGAGTTGTCACAACTGCAGGGGACTGGTGGTGGTGCTATTGGCATCTAGTGGAGAGAGGTCAGAGATGCTGCCAAATATCTTATAATACAAAAGACAGCCCCCCACAAAAAAAGAATTATCTGGTTCAAAATGTCAATAGTGACAAGGTTGAGCTATCTTGATGTATAGTCAGGGTAAGCATTCTTTTGATAGATGGAAAGCTGTAGCTCTGTGACAGAGACTGCAAGTTGTCCCCTCATATTCAGTGTCTCCTCTATCCTTAGTAGAAGATGCTCAGGGTTTTCCAAGATCACAGTGCACTCAACTAAAGGGCGCTATTTTCCAGTGTCCTGTGCAGTTAGGTGTAGCCACGTGACTGAATCCTGGCCACTAAGATGTCAGCAGAAATGCCTTTGGGAAAGTTGCTAAAATGGAGCTGCCTTGGCTTGCAGTGGTGACATGGGGACATTTTGCTCTTGTTTATCTTCCTCCCTGCTACCTAGCATGCAGTGGGATAGTAGGAGCTCAGCCATTTGGTATACCCATGATCCTGAAGACAGGTGTCATGAAGTCACCTTGAGGTGACCTTGAAGATGGTAGCACACAAAGGCAGAAGCCTTCGTCTCGGCTTCATGGAACCCCGACTCCCTTCCTCCAGACATCTTCCACATGAACAAACGAACCTGTGTATGAAAAATCTCTGTGAGTTTGGGTTACCTGTAACATATAGCTGCCTTTACATCTAGCTGAGCAATCATCACTTAGGCACCCAGAGGTCCATGGCTCTTTCGACTGGGTCTCGGGGACCTCCTTCTCACCACAGGTATTCTGCACTTCTCTCTTGGTACCGGTCTCCTTGCATGCCAAGTTGTCAGCCAGCCTCAGAGGCGATTTTCACAATTTTCCAAGTTCTGGGCCAGGCTCTCCATACAGGAAGATTTGCGTGTAGCTCATCTTCCAGGATTGGGCCCCAGGATAATGAATTCCCCACCTTTGGGTGTATGTTACCGTGTGGGCTCAGTACAGTAGCCTCCCTGCCCTGGGGTCGCTCACAGGAGACGTTCAGAAGCTGCGAGCAAGTGGGGGTGGGGGGCTCAGAAATGTGCACGGGGTCGGCACTGTGCTGTCACTTTTGAAGCCCGAAGTTCTGCGCCCGAGCTCGGATTTGGATGCACGAAGGCATGTTTGCCAAAGGCTGGAGTTTTGATGTGGAGTGGAGAAATCACTGTTACTTTGTGGGGGAGAAAAACACCTTTCATTTCTTTAGGGAAAGATAAGTAATGCAACTTTGCGGTTTCTCACTTCTGATCTTCTGGAGAGCAGATGTTCCTTGAGGAATGGCTGGTCCAGAGGCGACATATTTAAGTTCGCAAACACCACACATTTAGATGTTAGACATTTCAGTGTTGCTAAAGAAAACCAGCAAATTAAACAGCCAACTTTCCCTCTTAGTTTTGTCAAAGAGACTTTTTAAAATTAACTTGGCTGCTGGCAGTGGGATTGGCTCATTTGCCAGTCTCAGGGATGGGGGAGTGAGGTGGATGTGTGGTTGGGGTCCGGAAGAGGAGTGACTGATGGGAGGAAGTGGGGTGGGGGTGTCTCGGCACACAGAGAAGCCTCCCTCCCCCGTGGGACAGGCAGGGACCCTCCTGCGGACCAAGCATGCTCCTGCTCACCGGTGTCATCACGCTGAAGGGGAAACCAGCCCTTCAGCGATAAGGGCAATTATGTGCTGAGAGATGCACCCTCCAGGACGGGGTGGGGGGGGGTGGCTGGCAGGAGAGGACAGCTTTCCGTAAATGAGTGGAAAGATTTCTTTGGATTAGAATGAATGACGCCCAGGGTTTAAATGGTGCGCTGTGGGCTGGGTAAATGGCTTCTCTTAGCCTTGTGACCCTCTTACTGTGCGTGCATGCTTTCGTTTTTAAAACATGTTGGGGGCTAGAGGTTGGGGGAGGTTGTTGCAGAGAGCAGGGACGTGGAGCTTCAAGCAGCTGTATCCTAGCTGTGGGATGAATACGATGAAATTCAGCTTTTTATTTTTAGCAGGGGTGGGGAAGCAGGGAGAATCTTCGATGTGGGGTTTGAAGAGCTTCTTTTGGAGGGTGAGGATGGGAAGGTTAGGGACAGTCCCCCCAAAGCACCACCAGCAGCAGAGGCAGGCCTGCCCCACAAAGAGCAAAGCACTGCCTCCTCTTCTTAAAAACTCCAAACACCAGCATCCTGGTGGAGACACTGAGGCCCCAAGAGTCGCAGTGACTTGTGTCTCTCGTCGCCCAGCAATTCCCGCCGAGGAGCAGGACCGGCCCGGGTCCTCTGGCTCCTAGTTTAAGGGTTTTGTCTGTGTGATTGCTTTGGCTTCATAATATCACTTTCTACTCTGGTACTTGGACGTGTTCCATAAGTGCCCTGCTATGTGAAGCTCTTTCTTAAAATAGGAAGAGGATAAACTCATTGGAAAGGCTGGAAGGACCTTGTGAAGAGAGCCAGGCATGATTACAAGTCACCCTGGTTCCACTAGTTCAAGCAGACAGATGGTGGATAGAACCAAAGCCAGACAATTTGCACTTACCGAATTAGCGCCCGTCTGTTAGTCTGTAGAAATGGGGAAAATGGGCATCTCTCTTCTCACCATATAAGGTAAATAACAACCAGTGCTCCTGGAGTGTTGGCCCCACAGGATGCAGAGGCACTGTTAGTCAGGCTGCTCCCCTGTCAGCCACTCGTGGGAGGCAGCACAGAGTGCTGGGAAGAACTCAGACCGTGGGCTCAGAGAGTCACAGGTTCAAATCCCGTCTCTGGTGGTTAGCACAGCTGATGTTTCCTTGGGCAACTTAACCCCAGAGAGGCTGTTTGCTCACCCATCAAAGAGGGATAATTATTCATCTAACGAAGTCCATACAAGTAAAATGGGCAGAAGGCAGTAGGTCTCCTATAGTCAGAGCTCACTAGTGATGGCTGCCAACGACATTCGACCCCATCTAGCCTTCACCTGCGTATGGCAATGGCCACAAGAATAGTGGTGGAGGGGACCAAGAGTGTGGCTGGCCTAGAACAAATTCCCGCTCACTCCAGGACATCCCCCACGAGCCACATGTTTGTAGTCAGCCTCGTGTAAAGGAAGGTTGGGCGTTTTCTATGGCAGGGCTTATAATCACATGATAGAGTCTCCTGTACTTTGAGGGCTGCCCCCGGCACAGTTTGTCATTCACCCTTTCCTCCACCGACCAGTACTGAGTCCGACTCTGCGCTCAAGGGATTCAGAGTCTGGGAGGGAAGATAGTTGTTCAAACAAATAATTATGACAAACTTTAAAAATGCTGTAATCAGTGTGCTGAATCCTACCTGGCATGAGGAGGAAGGTGTTGGGAGATTCCTCATGTGGACTTTGAACTGGACCTTTAGGGAGGACAGAGATTTCGGCAGATTGCCAGGGGGGCGGAAGGGACAACGTGGGAACGAGGCCTCAAGGTGTAGAGTGCCTGGGTTTCCCAGGGAGCTGTGAGCACCACAGGGTGACAAATGTCAGGCCTACTTGAGAGTGTCAGACATGGGCTGCTGAGCCAGGTGGGGCCCGCCCCTGACCATGGGCCTTCAGTCAGGGGAGTGAGTGGCTCCTTCAGGTTTGCATTTTGGGGAGGATCAGAATGGATCGTGAGGGGCACCTGGGTGGCTCAGTCGTTAAGCGTCTCCCTTTGGCTCAGGTCATGGTCCCAGGGTCCTGGGATCGAGCCCCACATCGGGCTCCCTGCTCAGCGGGAAGCCTGCTTCTCCTTCTCCCACTCCCCCTGCTTGTGTTCCCTCTCTCGCTGTCTCTCTGTCAAATAAATAAATAAAATCTTAAAAAAAAAAAAAAGGACTGGATGGTGAGAGGCAAGAGTGGGGACAGGGAGACCTTTTTTCAGGCTATTACGGCCCCCCTGGGAGGGCAGTGGCAGAGGGACAGATTTCCGTCCTAGTGAGAAGGGCGCCGGGGCAGTCCTCGTGATGAATTGCACATGGGGGCTCGACGACAGAAGGCGGAGAACGATTACCTTATTACTTTCTGGGGTAATGAGAATCTTGGGCCAACATTCTCTTACAGCACTTAAGTTCTAATGCTTGCAGTTGGTTTCTCCTTTGCCATTAGGATGAGTGTTCCTTGAGTGCCGGGACTCTTGACTTACTCGTTCCACCTGTACCATTCCTGGTAATACAGAATAGGGACCAAATAACCTTAGAATTAATATTTTGATAAATGAATGGATGAATATTCATTCTGCCTTGTACTGCATGCCTCGGGGTGGGGGGAGAGCATCTGTGCATCCTATTACAGCTCCCAGCAGGGGGTCTCATAGATGCCTGTCAAACCCCATAGGAGGATGATGATGAGGATGATGTGATGATGATGATAGTGATGGATAGTGATGATGATAATGCAATACTGCTTACCTTCCCCTTTCCAGAGCACAGTGCTTCCCAGCTTCCTTGGGGAAATGCAGGAGGCACATTCGTTAATGTGAGCAAAGTGTCCTGATCAGAACTTCTTGGCTGGAAGAAGTCAGAGGCTCGGGGAAAATGTCCATTACAGTGATTGTTGCTCTCACAGTGTGTGAGGGGGCTGTTGAGGCTCTGCTGTTAAAGGAAGACAAAACAGCAATCCCCTTAGCCCGGTTACTACACTCGGAACTATCCATCTCTCCATCTATAAAATTTCCCCTTGATTCCTCATCTGCTCAGTGCAGATTTCTAGCCGCTCTTCTGCTGTGCTTGGTGCTGCTGCTGGTGAGGTGAGGAGAGTCCCCAGGGGAAGCAGGACAAGATCAAGAATTGGTGGCGGGGGGGGGGGGCAGAGAGGCAGCTTCACCCTAGATGATTTGAACCATCAGGGCAACTTCTCCAGAATTTTAAACTGTGATGTATCTTACCTGCTCAGAGGGCACATCTCCTGTGGGCATGTGCAGGCCAGCCTCTGGGAACTGGAAAGCTTGGGGCACAGGTTTTTTGGTTAACTGAAAATTATCAAAAATTCTTGTTTGGGGGGCACCTGGATGGCATAGTCCGTTAAGTGACCGACTCTTGGGTCTCGGCTCAGGTCGTGATCTCAGGACTGTAAGAAAGATTGAGCCCCACACTGGGCTCCATGCTGAGCAGAGTCTGCTTGAGATTCTCTCTCCCTCTGCCCCTCCTGCTCATGCTCTCTCTCTCTCAAATAAATAAATCTACAAAATTCTTGTTTTGGTTGGCCTTGTTAAACTCCTTTTTTCAAAGGCTTCAGTCCATTTTCCTTCCTTAAGCTCTTTGAACACTGAACAGCATTTACTCTTGATTTTGTGATTCACAAAGCATTCAGGATCATGATTCAGAATCACCATTCCGAAATGCCAATTTTTATTACACATAACCACAGGTGTGGAAGGCTCAGGGGACTGGGTGAATCTCTTTCTGGGACACATTCTTTTTTTTATTTGGTGAACTTCCACATATCAGCTTGTTTCTAGTGATTGGCTTCTTCCAAACATTGAAGACAGGTAATTCCAAATATATGAGGGTTCAAGTTGCTTTCTGTTTAGTGGAAGTTTTACCACCTATCAGATGCTCCCTCCTCCCTATTTTTATCAGGTTAGAAGTGACATATGTCCCTGTGACTAAGGGCTGGTGGCATAAACTGCACCCAGCCCGACTGCTAGCTCCCTATGTGAGTTTGAATATACAGTCAGTTCTGCTATAATGCTTGTTTTGGAAACACAAATTTGTTCCAGTGCAATTGATGTCTTAGGGACTGATTTGAGCATATCACAAATTTCACATTTACTTATGCACCATCTAGCATGCGAGAAACACTAGGTGAGTGCAGAAAACTGCACACAGCTGAACTGAGAAGTGTGAGAAAATATAGAACGTACATGCCTCAGACATCTCCCAGCTCCTGTGGTCCACCCAGTGTGCTGGGAGCCACACCCATCTGCCCCTGTCGTTCCCGCTTTCTGCCCACTTCATGTCCCAAATACACAGGCTGTAACCTTTCCAGTGCCCATTTCCGCAAGCGAGCAAACATCAGAACTTTTTCAGGGTAAAGTACCATTTTTATTGTAGTATTTATGTATTTCTGGACCATTTTAACATGTAAGATTGGGCTGCCATTTTTGTTAGATTCTTCTTTAAAAAAAAAAAATGTGTCATTAGTGGAGTTTTAGAGCATTGTGCTTCTAACCCCATTTCCCCCCATAAGCTCTGTGGCTTTTATTGTGTGATTTTGCACATCGTGGTGATTTTGGGGAACACATATGTTGTGTTACAGCAGAACTGGCCATCACTGGGGGGCTCTGAGCTTCTCTGTAACCAGCTGGGAAAGGAAGATAGTATTCATCTTGAAGAGAAGGGACTTTACTAGTTCTGCAAGTAACATTTGTTCTCCTTACCGGGGCCACTTTGACTACTCACCAAAGATACATAACTTATAAAGAACCTTTCTAGAAGGCTGAGTATATCTTCCAGTTTAAAGACATGGAAAACTGAATAAAATTTTGAAATAGATATGTAAGGTGGTATCACTTCAACTTTCCTTATGGGGTATCCAAAGCATAGAACACATGTCCTCTCAGTTATGCATAAACTTTCTTTGTGAAATATAGGGAATGTTTAGGGACATACAAGGGGCAAAACTGGCACATGCTAAGTCCTTCCTATGGAGACTAGAGGTGTTAGATACATCATTTCTTGTAATTTTCATAGGACATTGTACCATATTCTTCAAGTATTTGTTGAACCCCTGTGTGTATTGGGTGCTGATCTGAGCATGGGGTTATATTCGTGAACAGAACACATTGCTGCCTCCAGGAACTGAACTTCTAGTGGACGGAGATAAGCAGTAAGCCAACAGACCAATGTACTCTTGGCCATGGTGTGGTAAGTGGAGGCTTACCATGGCTATGGAGAAAGACAACACAGAGAAAGGAGTGTTTGGGGCAAGGGGAACAGAAGGGACTACTGAGGGGGCCCTGAGCAGGGAATAGGCAGCACTGTTATCCCCATTGCTACAGGTGAAGAAACTGAGGTAAAGAAGGAAGGCTCAAGCTGCTCAGAGCCTTCAGTGGACCAGTTGGGAGGTAGGGGGAGGGAAGGAAGGGAAGATGGAATGTGTTCCTTGGTCTGTAAGGAGAAGAGAAAGTAGAGTGAGGACTGTGCTAAATCTAATTTTACTTCAAAGTCCGTGTTCTTTCTATGCCTCTGAGCACTTTCTACCTTTTGAGCTTGATCTTCCGAAAACATGGCTTCCCTCTCATTACCCCAGTCTTGCTCAAGGACCTGGGAGGCTTCTCTGATGATGACTATATTAGTTTGCTAGGGCTGTGTCTAGGAAAGGCTCAATGTGCTTTCCTTTACTCTCATGCTACGCTTCTCATCTGACACCGAATGTGTGGGTTTTCCACACATCAAGCAATTCTCCAACATGCTGGGCATTCTACAGTTCAATTCTGTTCAGACACTATCTACCTGGAGTTAGCGTCAGATCCCACAAGTTAGGGGCTCAGTCCCATAAGACTCCCCACTTCAGAGGCCAATTGCAAGTCTTTATTGTCACTTGTACTTTTGACCAACCAGCTATAAATCAGTGTTCCCATGACCCCCTCCTTGGGTTCAATAATTTGCTAGAATGGCTCACAGAACTCAGGGAAACACTTACTTTTAGCAGTTGATTATAAAGGATATAATAAAGGATACAGATGAGCAGCCAGGTGGAGAGGTACCTAGGGTGAGGCAGGGGAATGCATGTGAAGCTTCCAAGCTCTCTCTGGGTGCAACACCCTCCCACACCTCCATGTGTTTAGCAACCCAGAAGTTCTCTGAACGCCCATCCTTTTGGGATTTTTATGGAGGCTTCATCACATAGGCAGGATCAATCATTAACTCAATGTCAGTTCCCTCTCCCACTCCCAGAGGATGGGTGTTGGGCTGAATGTTCTAAGCTTCTAATCATGGCTTGGTCTTCTGGTGAATAGCCCCCATCCAGTAGGCTACCAAGAGTTGCCTTATTAGAACAAAAGACTCTTCTTTCACCCAGGAAAATTTAAGGGATTTAGGAGTCCTGTGCCAGGAACCAGGGTCAAAAACCAAATAATAGAATAAAAGATGCTCCTGGTACTCTTATCACTTAGGGACTTAGAAGGGTTTTAGGAACTCTATGCTAGCAATGGGGGCAGAGACCAAATATATATATTCTATTATTCAGAAAGGCTGACATAACAAAGCTTCACAAGTTAGGTGGCTTAAAACAACATAAATTTATTATCTCATAGCTCTAGAGACTAGAAGTTAGAACTCAAGTTGTCAGCCCAGACATGCACCCTCTGAAGCCTCTAGAGGAGGATCCTTCTTTGCTTCTCTCTTCTGGCTTCTAGCAATGCTCACCAATCTTTGGTGTTTCTTGGCTTGTAGCTGTGTCACTCCAATCTGCCTCCATCTTTACATGGTGTTCTTTCTGTGTGTCTCTCTGTGTCCAAATGTCCCTTTTCTTATAAGGACACCAGTCATGATGGATTAGGGTCCATCCTAATCCAGTATGACCTCATCTTAACTTGATTACATCTGTGAAAACTTATTTCCAAATAAGGTCACATTCATAAGTACCGGGTGTTAAGACTTGAATATATCTTTGAGGGTGGGGGCGCAATTCAACCTATTGGCCAAACTAAGTCCCAACTCTCTGCCCAACTTCCTCTTGTTTCCAGAACTTGCTCATATCTACCAGTGCTACCTGCCTGCTTCCCAACAAGCCCTCCATGCATAGTCATACCTCCGGGCTTTTGGCCTTTCCACTATCTCTCATGTCCCTTACCCCTTCTCCAGGGCCAAAGTCCAGTTGTGCTTTGTTCCCCAATCCTCTCTGATGCTATTATCACTCCATCAGTCCATCCTGGATCCCTTCTCTGAATTCTTACAGCCATCACTTAGTCTTAGCATTATCTGTGTAGTACACGCACAAAATCAAAGCCAAGCTTGAAGGTTCATCATTTAGTGTGGTGAAGAGGTAAAGCCCATGGACCTTAGCATTTCACAGCACAGATTGGGATGTAGCCCTGCCACTTCCTAACTGTGTGACCTTGAATAAATACGTATCATCTCTGTGCCTTAGCTTTTTCATCAGTAAGATGTGGATAATAATGGTGCCAGTCTCATAGATTGTTATGGGAATTAAATGAGATGATTCTGGTGGAGTGCTGAGTGTGGGGGCTGCACATTAGCTATTTTTATTCTGAGTACCTGGGGAGCTTGCCTCTTAAAAGCCCCCTTTTATTTTTTTATTTATTTAATTTATTTTATTATTTATTTATTTATTTTGTTTTTGTTTTGTTTTAATTTTATTTTATGTTAGTCACCATACATTACATCATTTGTTTTTGATGTAGTGATCCATGATTCACTGTTTGCCTATAACACCCAGTGCTCCATGCAGTATGTGCCCTCCTTAATACCCATCACCGGGCTAACCCATCCCCCCACCCCCCTCCCCTCTAGAACCCTCAGATTGTTTCTCAGAGTCCCCCCTTTCTTGGTTGGTGCTGAGGCTGGACTGCTCTACACTGCCAGCTAAGAAAGGAAGGGCCATCAAGGGCTGGGGTAGGAGGGAAGTCCAGGCCCACGTGGGCCTGGTCCCAGGAAGTGGCTGCAGCCAGGGGCAGTCCGGTGTAAGCAAGTCATGTCTAGGGGACAGGGATGGGAGATGTGCCCATCTGCATGTGGAAATAGAGGTCTGTCATGGTCCCTGCCCTAATACAGAGAAACAGCTTATCAAATGAACAAATTACTGAATAATGATAAGTTTGGGTCAGAATTGTAGAAGGAGATAGGTATAGGGTGGGGCTCCCAGTAGATAAATATTTCACATAAGGGAGGGGGAGAGCAGGGCAGAATCTGTGGCTTCACTTAATCAGTTCTGTCATTTGATATAATGGTGTAAACTGTTTACTGTGTAATGGTATAAATGGTTTACTGTTTATTGAATAACAACTGTTTACCAGATTATTAAGATTCTTCTGTATTGCACATAACGAGAACCAGCCCAAGCTAACTTTGACAAAAACAAAAAAACAAAACAAAACAAAAAAACTTTATTATGACACACAGGGGTGTGAATTTCATGGAGCCCAGGGGCAGGGGTAATCTAGGGGATTGGAATGTCATATGAATTGTCTCTTTTCTCCTCTTCTCTCTCTCTGTTTAAACACTAGCTTCTCCAGCTGCTCCAGCCTGCTTGGCAGAGCCCAGAGTCCCTATCAGTTCCTAAACTCGTGGGTATCCAGAGGGAGACCTATCTCTTTCAGCACATATCCAGTGTCAGATCTTGGGGGAAGGGACTCCTATTGTCCTGCCTTAGGTTAGGGGCCCACCCTGGACCACAGAGAGGTAGTGGTGCCCATATCCTGGGAGCCATCCCTGGGACCATGCAGACTGGAGACACAAGGGGGACTTCTCAGAAGAGGGTGGTGCACAGAGATGGACACAGCTGGGCAGATAACCCAATCCAGAACCCCATAGAACCAAATAGTCTGCTATGCACTTTGTGTGTGTAATCTTTTAAATCCTTACTGCCACCTTGCAAAATATGCATTAACCTTTCCAATATACTGGTATGGAAACTGAGGCTCAAAGTGATCATGTAATTTGCTCAAAGTCATCATCCACAACCGTCTAGTGGATTCAGGGTTTTAATTTAGATCTGTGTGAAAACAAGGCTCACAGTTAAGTGATTTGCTCAAGGCCAGAATTAATTGGTAGCCAAAGATGGACTCATTTGTGTGCTATATCCTAAAAAACACAAAACCACCCCCAAGGAAAATGTATCAACAGACACCAACCTCACAGCTGGGGGTCTAGTGTATTTGGTGCCAGTTGGTGGTCCACCTCCCAAGTTCTAATGTTGGCCCTACCTTCCTACATGCTGGATGAGCTGGGTCCTGGGGCATGTGGGCCCTCTCCTCTAGCAGAGACTATATTTTCAGCTCGCGGTTCTCTATCCAAGATGTTCACCTGCAAGGCTGAATCTTCTCCTGAAGGTGGTCATAGAATTGGCACAGAATGGGGCTGGGCTCCCCAACTTCTTCCTGCAGCCAGAACTGGTACCAGAATCCTCTTAGGGGAGGTCAGTGAAGCTTCTGCTCAGAGAACAGACACAGTCACTGTTTGGATTATCTGCAATGCAGGGCTGCAGAGTAGCTGAGCTGAAGTGCTTTACCGGAGAATCATTCCCAACAAGGGATTCTCGTGACCTTATAAACCAAGAGACTGAAGCAGCGTGGCTTCTCTCTTCCCAGGGTCGGATTAATTCCACCTAACTCTCTGCAGTCCATTTGATTTTTTTTTCCAAGCAAAAGAATACAGATCCCAGGGGTCTGTGCTGTTTCTGAGACATTTAAACTACCAATCCCATTAGTGTGGGAGCTACTTGAAAGAACATCGAAACCGGCAAACTATGTGAAGAATAAAAACATGGTGTAGAAAGGAATGAAAATATAATTAATACATTCATTTCGAGGCTAAGAGCTCTTTTCTGGGTGCTTGTGGGATTTCTTTTATCTTCTTTGATTATTTGTAAGTGATCGTTGATGGGAATATGCCTTGGGAATTTTTGGTTATGGTAGGGTGGTAAGGGAGAGATTCTCTTGCTCCATGTTTCTTCTGGTTCATAGAATTCTTTTTGTTTTGTTTTGTTTTTTAGAAAGAGAGAGTGAGCAGGAGCAGGGTGGGGAGGGACAGAGGGAGAGGGAGAGAGAGAATCTTAAGCAGGCTCCATGCCCAGCGCGGAGTCCAACATGCAGCTCGATCTCACGACCCTGAGATCATGACTTGGGCTGAAATCAAGACTTGGATGCTTAACTGACTGAGCCACCCAGGCACCCCTGGTTCATAGAATTCTATCAGCACTTCCTGAAAGGATCAGAAAGAAGCTTCTTTCTACCTCTCACTGGCTCCTTCAAGGGGGGGTAGTTTCCACTGACAGGTGAGATGGTGAGAGTCTAACATTCTTTGTCCATGTCCCCATGGGGCAAGATCTGCATCAGAGACTGATTTTAATGTCTTGGCTAAGATGGGAGACAGGTCCTCGTTCATGGCAACCATGCTGGTGGCTGCTACTTGTCTGATCTGTAGACCCAAACCTCCCCTGTGTGTGAGCACCAGGGTTGGGACTTGGGAAGAAAGAGTTGGAAGCTTGTTTTGGCCTTGGGTCTAAACTGTGTCCTCTGCTCTTACCAGTGAAAAAAAACTCTCAATATTTTTATTCCTGTTTAACTTTATATCTCAGCTGATTTTGTTATCAGAGGGGAGAGGGCTATGATCAATGGTCCATTTTCATTGAATGCCACAACCACTAGCCATATTAGTGACCCTGACAGCAAGTACTTTTTTTTAAATGAGGAGTGCTAAATTGTGCTTAGAACAATCATCTAGGGAAGGGTTAGCTTTCTGGAAAATGGCTGGAGCAAAGAGTAAGGAGGTTGAAGTTGGATGAACCTGGGTTTGAATCCTCATTCCTCCACTTATTAGCAGTTGACCCTGAAAGGTTATTTTAAGTCCCTGACCCTTACGTCTCATAGCTTCAAAGGGGGCATAATAAAATCCCTTTCAAAGTGTCACTGCGATGATTAGTGATAACAGCCAGCAAGTAGTTATTGAGAGCTTACTATGTGACAGGCACTGTTCTAAACACCTAGATCATATCAACCTTATGAGGTAAGAACTATTTTACCGCTTTTTTACATGAATCTCAGAGAAATTAGTAACTCACCCAAGAGCTTAACCTTTGCATTACACTGCCTTCCAACTGAACAAGAGATTCAATAATAAATGTATGGGAAAGTGCCTGACTCAGTGTGTGGCACATGGAGAGCACCCAGGAAATATCATTTTCTTTCTTTTCCTCTCCACTGGTGAGATGTCTGGGTCAGAGGCTGCTCACTTTTAGGACCCCAAAGCCATTGTTACTCCTTTGAACTCCCCTCTTCTGGACCAATCCCCAAAAGCAGACTTTAGCTGGGATTTTGGATTCTTTGCATTACATATCCAGGTCCTGGTATCCAGGAGATATAAACCCTTGTTTGGACCTAGAATTGCCTATTCCTTTCTTGTAGGGTTCTGGGGTCAATCCAGAGCTGATGTTGATGGTGGCCATTGAGAACGATGCCACTTAAGAAAAAATACTCCTAGAAGACTTAAGTAACAACAAGGAGATCATAAGGACATAAAAAAGCTGGTGGTGAGACAGAAGCAACATGGTCATTTGATTTTATAGATTACAGAGCATGTAGGTATCATCCACGAAGCTTGCTCTGAAGTGTGCAAAGCCATGCTGAGTGTGGACCCCAAACTAAAATTCATGTAGAAACAGGTAGAGCAATACTTTGATAGCCAAGGTCATCAGCTCTGTAGACTGGACAAAGCTTTCATATTTTCATAATTGTGTTTGACCTTCTTGAAAAGAACTGGGAACCCGATTATCTAGTTAGCCAGAGTCAAGCCTGAGAAAAATCGTATCAGAGTCTGAAAAATTGAGGTTTACCTGGAATATGCCCAGGCAGTCACTAGGGCTGCATATATTTGGGAGTTCACATGAGAAATCTTATATTTTTCTGTGTTAAGAACCTTTGGGAGCAGCCCTTTTCTAAAGAGGTAAATTTGGCCAGTAAGTTAAGATCTGAGTAAGAATGAGAGATGAGTCTTAGTCTCATTGGCGTCCTCATTTCTTTTCCCATGTGTGACATGAGCATTTTAACATCACCTTATTTCTTAGGTCTTTGTTGTGTGAGGAAAAGGATCAGCATGTGCCCAGTGTATCAGTTACTAATCTAATTGTATTATCATCGGTTAATATGTTCAGCTACATGTGACAGATACTCCCTCCACCCCAAGAAAACACCCCAAACAGTATCTTGAGTAAGATAAGAATTTGCTATCTTGTAAAGAAGTCCAAAAGCATTCATCTGGGGCTGCCATGGAGGCTTCCTGGTGCAAGAGACCCAGACATTTTATCTCGTTCCTTTGTCATGTGGGCTTCCATTCCCAAGGTGATTTCCTGATCCATAATAACTATTGGAACTCCAACCATTGTATCCACATTCCAGAAGGCAAGATGAAGAAAGGGGAAGAAGAAAGGCACATCTCCTCTCTTGAAGTACACTTTCTCAGGTTGAACCCACCATTTTCACTTATATCCCATTGGCCAGAACTTAATCTTGTGGTTTTTATTCTAGATGGTTGTGTGCCTAGCTAAGATTAGTGGTTCTATCACAGAAGAAGAAAAGAATAGAAGATTACTAGTATTACTAATGGTTTCTACAACACTATCAGAAATGTCTTTTTTTTTTTTTTTTAAATCAGAAGTCTCAAGTAGATGAATTCTGGAGCTTCCTTTAGGAAGGAGTATACTTCTTTATATTAACTATTCCCTCAGCAAATATTCTCTCAGTATTTACTGAGGCCTCTTATTTGGTAGGTGGTAGAGTAAGTGCTTTGAGGACTATGAAGATGGACAAGACATATTATCTGATCTCAAGGTGTTTACAATCTATTCATTTATTCAATATACGTTTGATAAAAAGCTTCTGTGTACTAAGTATATGCTCAGCTCTGGAGATAGAAAGTAAAAAAAAAAGTATGGAGTTAACCCAAAGAAAGAACAGATGAAATAATAAATATAATAGAAAAAATTAAAAAAAAAATTGAGAACAGGGGTGCCTGGGTGGCTCAGTCGTTAAGCGTCTGCCTTCAGCTCAGGTCATGATCCTAGTGTCCTGGGATGGAGCCCCTCATCGGACTCTCTGCTCAGCAGAAGGCCTGCTTCTCCCTCTCCCACCCCTCCTGCTTGTGTTCCCTCTCTTGCTGTGTCTCTCTTGTCAAGTAAATAAATAAAATCTTTAAAAAAAAATTGAGAACAAAAAACATGATAGAAAAGATTAACAAAGCCAAAAGCTGATTCTTTGATATCATTAGTAAAATAGACCTCTGAAAAGACTGATCAAGACAAAAGAGAGAAGATACAAATAAATAAAAGTGGAATGAAAGAAGAAATAATTATAGACAAAGGAGAGATTAGAATAATAAGCATACTATGAATAGTACCAGATGTAACAATAGATGTAATGGATACAATTTGAGGAAATATAAATTAATAAGAAAAAAATTTGAGAATGGAATTAGACCAGTAAGTATTAAAGAAATTGAAGTGGTAACCAAAGACCCCTTCCCCCCGCAAATCAAGACTCAGTTTGAGGGTTTAATTCTACTGAATTTATAAGAAACAGCATGTTTCTATTTATGTATATATACAATTCTAGAAATATATATATATATAATTCTAGAAATATATAAGATTCTAGATATATATATAATTCTGTATATATATATGAAATTCTAGAAAACATCATGAAGCATATGGCATTGTATATTTATGGAAATAAAAATTCCATGTGCATAAAGATATATACACTTCATAAGAATGCTTGTAAACAAAAGAACCTCATTCACTTCATTAGAATGGTAGCCAATGATCAAGGTAACAAGATGGGAATGGGAATAAAGGGAATAAATAAATACAAGAATGAATGAATGAATGAATGGGGAGAGACCATGCAGGAATGAATGGTGTATTGTTGATTTAATTCTCTGACCTACGGTCTAGTAGAGTAGAAGAGTGGTAATCAAATTGTGGTCATCAGGACTTACAATGCAGTAGAAGGAGATAGACATATTTAATTTAAAAGGTGGAATAAAGTGATTTAGATATTTTGGAATAATCCTGGTCATGGTAGAGTGGGGACACAGATCATGGTGTAGTGACTTCTATCTGGATGGGGGCTGGGAGCTGAGCTTGCAGAGACAACACGCTAGTGGAAGAGACTGATGTGGCATAAAGAATGTAATTCAAAGAAGGATAGAGAGAAAAATTAAAAGTGAATATTAAAAATAAATGCAAGGGGAATACAAAGACAAAGGGTGATAATCCAGTCTAGGGAGTAGAAGATATCTGAGCTGAGCCCACAGAAACTGGGCAAATGACCCAGAAAACAAGCCAGCCTGGGGCCACATCTAGGTCCTGGGGTGGATGCTGATGTTGGCTTCAGACTACCCACAGAGCCCACATTCAAGCTCCATACAATCGTGCACCACCCATAGTGTGACCTGAGACCCAATCAGATGACTAGTAATAAAACATAAACTTTTATTCTGTTTCCTCAACTAGGAGGTGAATCCCTTTAAACCATTTCCCAGTGCTGGTTGTTTTTGTTGTTGTTATTGCTTTCCACGACCATGGCATTTAGATTCTGACTCCAAATTTGCAGATGTAATGAGATGATTTATCATGGAAAATTATTGCATGATCATCAAAATGTAATGAAAAGTTGTCACAGCCTTTCTTCTTAATGGTGTTTCTCACTGACCTCCTTCCCCTACCCTGAAAATGAGCTCTAGGAGTCTAGCATGGAGCCAACCCGGGGATCTGACACTGTTTAATTCACTCAGGCAGTCAACCATAAACACATTTTTCAGAAGTAAAGACAACTTCTGTAACTTTTTAATTAAAGCATAAAAGCCTATAATTAAAGAGACATAAATCACCAAGACACCTTTACATCTTTGGAATCTTCTGTGGCATTGCATGCGTGTTTCCAGCTGTGTTCCCTCAGACCCCAGAGGCAACCTGGTCCAGAGAGGGAGGGGCAGAACAGCCTTCCAGCCATCCCAGAGCAGCGGCTCAGCAGGACCTCAAACAGGAGCATTTAGTCCTGTCTCTCCCTTAACTAAGTCCACCCTCAGTTTTGGTTAGTCAACATGGCGGCTGCCTCCAGGGGATAGAGGGACAAATCAAACAACACCATGAAGAAACAATCAGATAGTTTGAGAATATAAAACATTCCATGAAACCATCAGCCTGGGTTCCTCAAAAGGTCGGCGTCATGGCAGAAAGGAGATGGAGGACTAGCGTGGATTAAAGGAGTCCAAACAGACACCACAACCAAATGCAGCCTGTACTGTGACTGCATCCTGACTAGAAATAAACACCCAGGGTGCCTGGGTGGCCCAGTCTATAAAGCGTCTGCCTTTGGCTCAGGTCATGATCTCAGGGTCCTGGGATCGAGCCCCGCATTGGGCTCCTGCTCAGCAAGGAGTCTGCTTCACCCTCCCCTCCCCACTCGTGCTCTCTCTCTCAAATAAATAAAAATCTTAAAAAAATATATAAACACCCAAACTATGAAATACATTCCTTGAGATGATGGAAAAAATTGAATATAGACTTGATATTAGATAACATTATGGAGTTAGTAATTTTAGTATGTGTGATAATGGTCCTGCAGTTAAGTAAAACAATGTTTTATTCTCAAGAGAGGTATGATGAAGTATCTAGAAGTGAAATTTCATGATGTCTACAAATGTATCAGAATGACAACTATTGGGCATAGGTAGAGGGTATCTATGGGTTCATCTGAGTACTTTTTATACTGTTTATGTAGATATGAAACAATTTTATACAAAACTTGGGAGAAAGAATGGCAGCCTCTTTTACTTTGTCTCTTGGAGACCTCCCTCCCCATATGAGTCACAAATCTGATGCTGGAGCAGAATCAGGTTGGGCAACTATAGGTGGATAAGTTTTCCCCTCTGCTGTCCAGATGTTGTGAATGTACCCCTTTACAGCTTTTAAAATAACATGGGCTTTGGGAAGGAGGTAGCTTTAGGAGATAGCTCATAGGATCTTTTGATGGGCTGGATCCACTGGGGAACTCAGTAAGACCTTGCCTTAATGAATTACATATGCAATGGCATTCTTCCCAATTAAGTTTACATTCAGAGGTTAGAACTTTAACATGAATTTTGGAGGGATACAATTCAACCCACTGCAGTGAGCTAGAGGGAAACAGGCTGGCCTCAGCATAATAGACTCACCTGGTATGGGCACCCACACCTAGGACTGGGTCTCCTGAGTCATCCTCAAGAGGTCTTTTCATTTTGTTGCAAGCCATCTCCTATCTGATTCTCAGACTATAACAAGGGATCCCAAGCATGTTTTTCTTAGCCCTACTGTATGAACCATTTGCTACTTTTGGGGTGCCCATCGTTCAACCTCTTTTTTTTTAGCACCTGATCTTCTTTGTGGGAAGTCTCCTATTGTTTGGCACGTCCTGGGCAGATAGTACTTGTTTCCCACTCTCAGAACTGAAAGGGCAGACCCTCCTCCTCCTATCTCCAGTGAGCCAGAGGGGACGCATCCTTAGACTCAGTCTGTCAGACCCATTCTCCTGGGCCTTGTCCCTGGAATGAGCGATGCCATAATATTCAACCACAGTAGCATGCAGACTAACCTCTTCCTGTGGGGTGGCCTTTACTGGGCTTCCTCCTTGGTCACCCTCCACAACTCCCTGGCTTCCCATTCCCGTGAGTCCCTGGTGTTCTTCTAGGAAGTTCCATTTTTAAGAGAGGCAGAATCCATTTCTATTACGTACAGAAAGAACACCAAGTGTCACCGGTTACCTGGAGAGGTGTCCCTAAGTTCACCTTAATTTTAGAACGAATCGAAACACATCATGATGCCCAAAAGATGACAGGCCACCATTATGCGGATGTGGTTCTGGACCCAGGTCTGAGCTAGGACCTCCGACTTGTGCTCTGCGAGCCTCACCAACCCAACCTGGATGGAGCTGGGCTGAGCAGGGCAAGGAGGTGACCGCCAGCCAGCCGCCTCAGGCTCATCTATATTCCGTGACAGCCCACGTTCCATGTCAGTTGTGTGGTAAACAGCTGCTCCAGTGGCAGATCACAGGGCCCAACGGTTTTATCTTGTTAAAATCGAGCCTAAACAAAACCGATAAGCGCTCTCTCATCTTCCCGAATTAATCCGCGTACAGTTTATCTTCTGAGAGGTTGGCCATGGTGTCATCATGGGTGGCTCTCTAAACATCTTTTGGGTGGGTCGCTCTTTCTAATTTAATCTGCCTTCAGATGGGACCTCCCCTAATCCAAATAATTTGGAATAATAGCAACATCGAAGCGAGTGAAGTAATATATGTGGTAAACCAAGGCCTCAGGTTTTTGTGGTTTTTTTACTTTCTTTTTTTTTCCTGAAAGGGGGAAAAAAAAGAAAAGGACATGTATGGGGGTATTTTTGATTAAATGCCTTAGCCTTGCTTTGGTGTATTTATCTTCCTGTGGCAGCCCCTGATCCAGTCACAATGTATAATTCCATTAGCATTATCTCTCAATTCATTGGAGGGGGCTTCAGCCCGGACAAGGGCGGTAGAACAGGCTGCGCTGTTCAGGAGGCTTATTTCTTATTTCTTCAGCAAGTTTATTCCTTTATCGGCAGCTCGTTTAAAGGGAGCTAAAGGGGAGCTGGTCAAATCATTAAGTGAGCATTTAATGTGGGTTTTTAAAGGCAAACCCAGAAGCTTTTTTTGTGGGGGGGGAGGGGAGGGAAAGGTTAAATTAAATAAGTGAACGAAGCCTGCCCAGGCTGGCAGAACTGTTCGCAAAGGATAATATTTAAAAGGCCTCATATTTGTAAAGGAGGTCTTATCTTTGTGCTTTCAATGAGAAAAGTGATTCTGATGGGGGGTCAGGACTTCTGGGTGTATTCTAGCTGAGCCACTGAGTGACCTTGTGACTCTGTTTCCCTTCCTGCACCCCACTCCCGGCTTTGTCTCTTGCCCACCACAGAGGGAAAGCTGGCAGGAAGAAAGAGAGGATCTTCTTCCTAAAGTGCCTTGAGCGCCTGCAGAGAAAGATGAGGCCAGATGGGAAGGAGATGTGGCAACTTCGCGTTTGTCCATGCTAATGGCTGGCAGGGTTCACAGGGAGAAATGAATTGCACGGGAACTCCCCAGGCCTCATTTGTGTTTTAACCACCCTCTCCCAGAGGGGCCTTTCACTTCACGGGCTGCCACGTCCCCTCCCTGGCTTTGCTTCCCCTCCTCCCCTTGTTCACCCCTTCATGGAAGTGCCCACCAGCCCCAAACATTCAAAAGACAGACAGCAGGTGGAAAGAGAAGAGGATGCCAGGGATTCAGAGAGCTACGTAATAACGTAATAAGGACTCCTGGGAGCTGCTTGAGCGGCACGGTGCTTGTAATCCTGTTTCCTGGGAGAGGGATTTGAGGTGCCGAGAAAGCACATGGTGTGTGTGGCATTTTGAGAGTGGAGTTGGGAGGCCCTGGGACAGATGTCTGCCCTTGCCATTAAAAATGGCAATCCTAAAACATCTGAAAGGCAGCATGGGAACGAGCCTTTTTTGAGGGCTCAATGTACATCCAAACCTATGCTAAGTGCTTTGTGTGCATTCTATTCTTCGAAAAATATTTCCAAGCTGTTTTTTTTTCTTAAAAATTGTAAATTTTTGAGCAATACTGATATATGTACATTTATTTATTCATAAGTTATATTTTTTTGCTATTGTAATGTATTATGTATAATATATGAACAACTGTATATATTTTAAAAGAACAAGAAAAAGAAATAGAAGTTATGATACTTTTCCCTTGAATCTCCGTAGAGTCTTAGGGATACCCTAGGTACTCACAACCCGCTCTGACAATTTCTGCTCCTCACAGCTATGGTTGAGAGATTGTTTTAGTAGCTGAGCTTGTTTTAGTATTTGCTCAGAGCTGGGATCGTAACTCATATCTTCTGACTCCAGATCCAAAGTCTTTCCATTACACCGCATCCCTTCCTTCTCTCCTCCTATCCTCTTGTGGGCTCAGATGAACAGCCCTACATTCCAAGGGCCCACTATTCCCTCCTTTTTCTGTTCCAAATCTCTCCATGTTGATCGAATCTGCAGGGGATGACTCTTTGAATCTTGATCAGTCCAAATCAGTGCCAGTGATCCCATTCCTCTTTGCTAGACACTCATTTTCCCAGCTTCCCTTGCAGCTTGGAGTGCGCATGTGACCCAGTTCTAGTCAATCAGACATGCGCAAGTGTTCTGAGCGATTTCACCTGCTGCTAGAAGGGAGAGCCACTCTAGAAGAGCCCCCAGCACTTCTCATGGGTCTTAAATATGATTATGTGAGGGGATGCTTGGAGCTGATTTTTGCCATGAGGGAATGAGTCTCGGGGCATAAAGCCAACTTGCTAAAGATGAGACACCCACAAAGCAAAAAGAGACTGGCTCCTTGGTAACCTCACTGAGTCCCTGCACTGGACCAGGAACCACTTACCCCTAGGCTGCTCCTGTGAGATATTAAATGTCTTCACTGCTGAAACAGCTAGATGGATATTTTGTTACTTGCAGACACAGTCTCCTCCATTCTACAATTCTGATCAGTATCTTCCATCCTCAATTCATCAATTTGTCAGTTTCTTTCTGCTCTTCAATTCACATGTTAACTTTTTTGGGAACCAGGCTTGATTCATATAGTATAAGAAGTCACATGACCCAAACCTCTTTTTAAACTGTGTGCTATTTTCCTGACTCTTTACTGTTTTATCTTTTCCAGTTGTATTACTATGTGTGTGTTAGTATGTTTATAATGGCATGTTCTATATCTTTCTCTTGGACAATTCTGCCCACACCCACCCTTTCATGGTTCCCAAAGCTTGTCTTCTTTGGAAGCAAGTTTTATTCTTTTGCTATGACCCACTTCAGGGCCCTTGTACTGGTGCTTCCTCTGCCCACATCTTCACCTAGCTGGTTCCTTTTTGTCCTTCAAGCCTCAGTTCAGATGTTACCACCTTGGAGAAGTCTTTCCTAACCTGTGTACCTTCATCCCCTGCAGTACTATGTTCTAATTTTCTTCATAAAACTAACCACTACCTGAAATTATCTTGTTCATTCATTCAACTTGTTCCTTCTTGTCTCCGTCCACAGTGCACAAGAATAGAGAGCCAGTCTGTCTTGAGCTCCATTGTATCCCCAGCACCTAGAAGTTGGCACCTAGTAGGAGATCAGAATACATTCATATAACAAATGAATAAAAGAAAGAATGAATTGTAAGCTCCTTGGTATCTATTAGATTGGATGCTGCTTAACTCATGAATCACTGAATAAAGCCAATAAGATCTTTAAAGTTAAAAAAAAGAAAAAGGAAAGAATGAATGGTACCTGCTCATCTGAGTCCTTGGTTTTGTCCCCCAGAGGGGTATTTCAGTATTTATGAAATAGGGGTACTTTAAAGCAATCAGCGACTCTATACGTATAAAGTGCTATATAAATATTGTACCATCATGAACTTTCCATAATTTAAAATCCTAACTTAGAAGAACATATATTAGTGTTGTTATTATTTCTCATTTAGATGAGCCTTCTTTTAAAAATATTGTAACAGCAGAGATACTTTTATTTAAAAAAAAAAAGAAATAGTTGTAATTTGAATATGGTGTTATGATCAGAATCAAGAATAATTGCTTTCTGAATTGAATGACACTCTCTCCCTTCCAATCTCACACTACGTGGTGAAGACTTTTATCTTAGCGTTGATAACATATTAGTGCACTTCTTTGTTGACTGTGTTGTTCTCCATTCACCTGAAAACCCCTAAGGGTAGGGACTGTGCCTGAAACAGCTTTGATCCGTAGCCCAGTGACATATGGTAGGCATAAATGTTTTTTGAATGGATAATTTTAAACATGATATGAGTTACACAAAGTATCCCCTTGGCATATTTCACTCTCCAATTACAGTGAAATTAAAAAAAAGAAAGAAACCTTTATAGTTCCACAAAAATCTGTAATATCTGTTTTGATCTTTGGGAGATATCTTCATCATTATTATGATTATCATTTCACTCTTCCTTTCTTAAGATGTATTCTCTCTTTATGTAGTATTTATGCCTGAATAAGCATGAAGAATCAGGAAGGGATGACCATACCTGAAAGGTGTTGATGAAAATACTGGAGGGAAAGAGATGGGATGCTTCCATTTTATTTGCAGAAGGAAATGATGAGGCTATCAATAATACTGATCGCAATATGGGAGTAAGGAATCACTCCCTTAATTAGGAATGGCAAAGGGACATTTAGGCTGGAAATTTGGAACTCCTGCAGAAGGAGCAAACACATATTCCTTCACAGAGAGGTGCATATGATGATGGAATAATTTCCCCCAGGAGAGAGAGAAGAATGCCATTATTCAGGTCATTTCAGACAAACAAAGGGATGAAAGAGCAGTCATTATTTATAGTTTGTCCAGTGTCCACAGTGTAGGTAGATGTAGGACGAAAAGCCTGTCCAGCGCCCAGGTTTACATTCTATGGGATGAGATGACACGAGTTGACATCGAGCCTGTTACCTGTGATCTTTCTGAGACACTGGGACCCCTGGCCTGGTTTTTAGGCCCTTAGGGGCTGTGGGGAGCTTCTGAGGCTAGATCGGTAGGGATAGAGGGATGGAAAGAACCCCCCTCGACGTAGGGAGAGGATGCCTAGTAGGAAGAAGGACAAAAGCGATCCGAGCACACAAAAGGAAAGACTGAGGACTCAGGGGAAGATGTGAAACCCAAAGGGAAACAGTGAAAATCCAGAAGGCTGAATTATATGAACCTTCACTGGACAAATGATAAGGTTCCATATATGCCTGCGCTGGGCAAGGGAGAGTATATCTGGTGAAGGAGGTGTACAGGACAGAGCAAGGAAGAGGCAGGGCTTAATGTAGTTCTGTGTCTCCTCATTCTTTTCATCCCACTCTTTGACTTGACTATATTTCTGACTTCATCCTTGACTTACTTCCCTGCTGTTGGTCTTGAGTGGGACATTATCTTCCCTAGATATTTCTCCAAATGCATTACAGTTCAATCCAGTAACTATTTACTGGGTCAACGCAAAGCCCATGGTGTGGAGGATTCAGCAACAAGCATGTAACAACTAAAACCTCAGACCCTCGAAGACATCAGAGGTCTTTTCATCCAAACTCCCGTCTTCACCTAAGTATTAGCACCTTGTTCTCCAAGTGATGGAGAACTCACTACCACCCAAGGAAATCTATTCTGTCTTTCAAGATATCCATTAGGAAGATATTCTTTATATTGGGCCAAAATATCTCTGCATAAGATACATTCCATTCATCGATCCTACTTCGATATCTTGAAGTTATATAGAGCTAACGCAGCAACTCTTCCTTTTAACAGCCCTTCAAATATTTGAAGCTGTCATATTCCCTTGAGTCTTACTTTCCTGAAGCTGAACATCACTGATTCCTTTGAATATTCCAAATATAACAGGGTTTTAAGTTCCTTTTGGGCTTGGCCACCCTTTCTTGAATGTGGTCAAATTTTTCTTAAAGTGCAGGGCCTGGAACTATATACAATAATCTGGGTGTAGTTTAGCTATCTCAAAGTAGAGCAGGACTATCACTGCATGTTCTTTGGGACTTTGTCCTTTATTCATAGAGCTTCTAAGTTCATTGGCTTTGGCAGCATCTCACCATTGATTCACATTGGTAACCTATTGTCAACTTTAGCTCCGACTTGAAAAAAAATGTGGTCACATTTCCTCAATCCTGTATTTACAAAGTTCTTTCTGTGCTTATCTATAGGACCTTGGTTGTATCCATGTTACACTTCATTTTGTCGAAATTTCCCCATAATTTTAGCACACAAAGTTACTTTTGAATATAGACAGTATATTCTATGCTGCTGAGCTTTGATCATACACTTGTCGCCTGAATAAAACAGGTTCTTCTTGATTCTGCATTAAGAACCATGGCACCAAATAAATGCAAAATATCCCAAATAAAGGCAAAATCAACCCTTTCAAACCATGGAAAAATCACAAAGTTCTATACTGATGGTCTTTTGAGGAGGCATCAAAAGAACGAATTACATCATATACTCTGAAAGACTTTCTAAAACCCCCTCTTTTTGTGACTGATGCTCATGTGCCTCAGGAGTCCCCATCATCATAGCCTTCCTCCTAACCAGCAGCTCTCATCCTCACCAACCACCCCTGCCCACCCCCCCTCCCCAGGCTGCTGCTTTTTGTTTTTTTCTCATTACCAAATCCTTTTTCTTTCTAGAGCACTCCATGTATTTTCAAATGTTAATCAGCTAAACTTCTCTTACCTCTTCCATTCCTCAGCGTGGTGCCCTAGGTTAACACCAAAATGCCTTATTAAAGCACAAAAATGCCCAATATTAAGCAAAAGTTTCTTTCTCCTTTAGAAAGGAGGAGGATTATAAATACATACTTATATTTAATATTTTTCTTTTATTGCAGTCATGGACACATTTGATGACCATGTCTCCTGTGTCCCTATCCAAGTTATTAGTAAATCCGTTGAACAGGATTAGTTGGAGAACAGAGCTCTGATACCGATCCTGAGAAATCCTTCCTGCAGGTTATCTTGATGCACTAATGAACATCTTCAGGGGTTAACCATTCGGTCAGTTAATCCATTCAGCCCACATTGTCCCATGATCTAAGGATTTTATTAAAGAGTCTATCAAGCGCCTTGACGCAATTTAGTTACTCTCTCTTGTGTTTGATCTAAAAAATCTCAGCACCTCACTGAGTTAGGGAGCAAGAACAGCCTGAGAGGGTTTGTTCTTTGAGATCCCAAACTTATTCCTAGTGATCACTGTATCACTCTCTAAATAATCACACGTCTACCTTTTACTGAACCAGTGGTCAGCATCTGGGCCAATCTCATTTGTTTATATTTTTCAGAACTTACCTTATTTTCATCTTTCACAAAACTGGAATGGCATTTGCCTGTTTAATCCTTCTTTACCTCTCCCTGTATAGTTCCTGATAAGATTAATAACTCACTATGGAGCATTCCTGTTAATATCTAAATCCCAGCATCATCATAATTTTAGCCTGTACCGCATCTGGGTGTTAGTTTTCATGAGTTTACTGATCCCAGTGTAGAAAAATATTGCCTTTGACTTGATCAAAAGTTAGTTGCTTTATCCCAGAAAGGATGTTCTGGATCATTCCTGGAATCTCTCTCTGATCAATTAGGGCCAAAGAAATCCTCAGGCCAAGAAGGACACTGGCTGGTCTCTAGGAGATAAGAGAGAAGGACGCATCTGGGATGTGTACCCTGTCATGCCTGGCAGACAGGCTGCTGTGTGACCTTCATGGCAGCCCCCCAAAGAGGAGCAAGATGGAGCAGATAGTTGGAAACTGGAACAAAGGCAAGCTTGACTATGATACAGATGGGATGGAGGAGTGGTTGGCTGGATTCAGGAAGAGAGAGAGTAGAGGACTAGAGGCGTGATGAAGATGCTTTTAGCAGCAGTATTTTTTGTTCCTTTTTAACTAGCTTTTTAAAAAAATGGAGAACGTAGTACTTGCACATGGTAAAATGTCAAAAAGAACAAAGGATGTACAGTAAAACAATAAAATATATATCGCTCTGGCTCCCACTCTGAGGTTTCCGCTGGTAACTTCCAAAATGTTCTATGTATATATATAAGCCTATATAGATATGTACATACTATTCAGTATGTTAAAAATATGCAAATATGTATACAAATACTCTGCTCTCTCCTTTTTTTTTTTCCAGAGCATAGATTACATAGATTTACTTCATTTGTTTAAGATCTACACCGTGTTCTATTGCATGGGTGTACCATAATTTTAACAGTAGTGCTTGGAGGGAATGAAAATAGAATTGTTGCCGAACACAGGGTATTAATCTTAAATTTGAAGCAGAGGCAGTAAACGACAGGTGTTAACAGGCTTACGCTTCAGATACCTATATAACCTGAGAAATGTCACTTCAATGTCCCTTGCCTCAGTTTGCCTACCAGGAAAGGGAAATCACTTCCCTTCTTGATTCTAGTGTCAAAAAATATGAGTCAAATCTCCTTAAACACAGGATTTAGGAAAAACAGCTACTAGAAAGGGTATGTATTAAATTTTTCTTATCATCTAGAGGTGGGATGGGGGCAGAAGGCAACCCTCACTCTGGCTACAGCTACGCTAAATTGAGCTGCCGTTGGTGGTGTGTTTGCTGGGTGACTGGGAACAGTCAGCTGAGTAACTAGGCAGGCCTCATCTGGGCTGACCCACCTTATCTTGGCCTGTCACTGGCCCTGCCCAGGGGGGTACTGGGAAGTGTTTAACCACTGGCTCCCCACAAAAATAAGAGCCCTGGTGTGTAGTGTTGAGTCCTATGGTGTAAATATTTCCCCCATGGCTGATTTCTGGCTATCAGTATGCTGTCCCAGAATGCAGAGTTGGGGAGAGGGGCACACAGTTGGCTCTCCCCAGCTCATAAGCTACTGCATACCACTGTGGCCTTGGGGCTCAAAGGGGACCTCCCAAGGGACACCCAACATTTGTAAAGCCTGCAGTCAACAGGGGTGCCCTGGGAGGAAGCCCTTTAAAAACAGAGGAAGGAGAATGGGGCCAGAGGGAGACATGGGGTCAGGTTCCAGAGTCCTAGAGGGAGATGTTTAAGAGGAAAGAGGTCACCCTGGGCCCATGCACCATCTCTGGAAACTCCCTGAGACTGTGGGTCTCTTGCTACTCTGACTTAGCATAGGCATCTCTGCTGTTCTTATGCTTCCCCGTTGCTTCTCTCCTCTCTCCCTTTCTTCCGGCCCCTTGTGCATGCCTTGGCCTTGCTGACAACCCTTTGGCACTGCTTGGTTCTCCAGAAGCCACTAACGGTTGAGGAGACCCCTGAAGCCCAAGAGAAGGTGACGGGACAGAGTCTTCACGGGACACTCTGTGGAGGGAAATTGCACTGTGAGCTTCCAGCCACTTCTGGTTTCCAGCCTCTTCTTGCTGTGACGCCTAAGAGTCCCTGGACTTCCCTCCTGCCCTGCAGTGTGGTAAGGGTCACGGTCAAGGGTAGGGAGCTCTTTCAGCACCCTAGGGGCTGGTGCTCACACTGGAGTCCACACCGTCTGACCTCCAAGAGGCTCTTGTGAAGGCAGGTGCCAGACAGCTTGGTAAAAAGAACAGGGTCCCCTGCCACTTTGCCCTTCCGTGTTGTGTGTCTCTGAGGCTGACCCTCTAGAGCTGACTACACCCAACTTCAGGTAGGTGCTAGACTGGAGCATTCTGTTTCCAGCGCCCTGGCTGGGTTTTCTCATTTTCACTTAACGCACTGAGATGCGCTAAGAGGCTTGATGCGGGAGCCCTGAAGGGACCTCCTAGCAGGGCACTTACTGGTGGCCAGTCCCGCCCAGTAGGGTCGGCATCATGGACCAAGCATGTCCCCCTCTGCCCTTTTTATTCTAAAGCCGAGTGGGCTCAAATAATAAGAGTAAGAGGCTAATGAGGCCAAGGTCAGGGGAAGGATTCCCTCTCTGTAAGTCACTGTGGTCATCTGTGGCTTCGTAACAGAGCACCTCCAACAACATCTTGTCTCTGCTCCACAATGTCTGGGACCTCAGTTGGAAAACTCAAAACTAGAATGATCTGAAGGCTTGGGTGGGACTAGAGAATCCTCTTCCAAGGTGGCTTGCTCTTGGGATGTCAAGCTGTGCTGGTGGCTGGCGGGAAACTTTGGTTCCTTTCCAAAGGCTGCACGAGGGTCCTCACCACACGGCGGCTCACTTGCCCCAGAGTGAGTGATGCAAAAGACCAAGCTGGAGGCTGCCATGTCTCTTATGACCTAGCTTGGAAATCACACATGGTCTCTTCTTGGCTACCTAAGTCAGCTCTGATTCATGGTGGGTGGGAGGGGACTGGCAAGGATCATTAGGGCCATTTTAGAGGCTGGCTGTCCCCATTTAGGAGATGATACTTAGACCACTTGGCAATCATCTTGGAAATGTATGTTACCAGACAAGAGTGTTCAAACCATCAGCACAAACCCATCTTCATTACAAGGAAAATGACTTCAGGCCTTTGTGCTCTTTGTACCCTCATCAGAGGGGCCAAGCGCCCTCACTTAAGCTACTTGGCAAGTGAACTAGGCAGAGGCAAGATGGAACCGTCATGTGGGAGCCATGAATTGTATCTGGTCTTTGGAATTCAGGCACACTGTAGGATCTCATGCCTCTTGAGACTGAAGTGTTTATATTTACTTGTTGAGCAAGATATGGAACGGGCCAGAGCTGGGGCTCTGCTATTTCTGGCTAATGAAGTTAGGTCACATCCCCTCCCTCCCCCATCCCCCCCCGTACCCCCACTCTACTCCCACCACTGCATCCTCTAACTTGTAGTTCTTACAGTTGAATATACAAGTTTCTGTGTTAGCTGAAAGAGAAGGAAGAATTCTGGAGAGGGGTGGTAGGTGAAGGGGTCTGGGGAGGCAGGGGAGGAAGACTTGGACCATGGGAGCTGCTTTAGGGCCCAGATGACCAAGATCCACACAGTGTGTAAGGGGGGGTGGGGGCGGGCATCCTTGCTGTCTTGGTACCAGCCCCCTGGCGTGGCCTGGGAAGCCACAGCAGGGTCTGGCCGTGTCCAGCAGTATATGTGGGCAGAGACGATGAGAGTGATGTCCTTCCCTCAAAGGGCTTATAGGCAGTAGACTTCAGTGATGTGGCCCATGGAGAATAACATGATCAGACTGGCTCCTAAGCACAACCACCATGGTGTGTGGGGGGGTGTCTCTGTGACATAATGAGGGGAGAGAGAGAGGGGACTGTCAGTAGAGGCCAGGTCTGTGTGAGCAGGGGTTAGGCTGGGAGCTAAGATTTAGGTGTTAACATGTCTGTGTCTTCGCTAGGACCCACAGGCTCGGGAAGCCTGGGACAGTCTGGGTCTACTGACAATACCCAGCCCGGTACCAAGTTCAAGCTACAATTAGGGACTGTGGTGACTCACGGATGCTCCTTCCCCACCCTCCTCCAAGGACACTCATTTCTCTGTCTTTTTTTTACTGTTCTATGGCCTGGAGTCTCAAAAATAGAACCCTTGGGTTGAAAGCTTACTTAACCCCTTAGGAATCGGAGGAAAGAATAAATTTGGTTCAATGGACTGAGAATCTTGAGAGCAGCTGTTAGACCTCCAAGTCGCAGCTTTCTAGGATGTGGATTGAAGGTTGCTGGAGTGTACAGTGGACATCTGGTGACACACCCAGGAAGCAAGGGGCAGTGGGGAGTTGGGGCCCTTCCTGCTGTCTGCAACACATCCAGCGCCCTGTGGCTGGGGACGGCTCCCTTTCCTCCCAGTCTCTGCCGCGAGATAGAATAATGTTGGTATTTCTACTCTCCTGCAGGTGGCGCCACAATTTAGGTTTTTAAGCCGCCGACTGCCTGTGGTTTTCATCCAGCGCGCTGTGCACTACAAAAACCCAGCCATGGGGCCAGCTCCTGGGGGAAAAAATTTCTCTATAGCACCACCGGGCTCTGGTGATTTATTTAACAAGCAAATCTGGCTTTTGTCAACTTAAATAGCAGTTCTGTTCCTAGACTAATAAAATGGTGGTAGCTAAGTGAGGGAAAACTTAAGGATTTCTTCTCTCTCCTATTAAATCTGGCCCTTTTCTTCAGCCGTGGGAGATGAGCCAATACTTTTCTCCTCAAGCCCCTCAATAAACCACAACCAAATTGCCATAAAAATCACCTCCTTAGGAGATAGGACTTTATGAAGCAGTGTGACATTTCACTTCTCCCTCTTGTGGCCATGGGGCCAGGCAATGACTACCCAGTTCCTCACCAGCCTGGGGTGGAAGGGGTGACTTACAGATCTGATGTCAGCCGGAGAGAAAGCTTGGTTCCCTCTTCACCCCTCACCAGCTGTCAGGGGCTTCAGGAGGTGTGAGAGGGAGAAGGGTTTGTAATGAATGCAGAAGCCCATTTTGAACTGTTATTTATAGAGCTTGTCCTTCCCAGCGTGTCTTTTCATAAAGAGGGCTCAAGACAACAGAGGACCTTCCTGCCCCCTTGTATTGTGCCCTATATGTCCTTCTGCAAGGCAATGTTAACTCCTTGGGTGTGTACTGCACTTACTTTAGAGTTTCCAAGTGCACGAATGGATAGCATCTCCTTTGAATGTAACGACCTGTAAGGGTAAGTTGGGCAGGTAAGACTGTGAGATCTCCAAATTATAGAGCTCGTGGGTGGCAGTGCTAGGACTAGGACCCAGGTCTTCACGCTTCCAGTGTAGAGTCCTACTCATCCCACCCCATCCCACTCTCCAGCCTTGAGAGAGCAAATCCAAGGGGCCATAATGATAATAATAGTAATAATAGTAAAAATCAAGCCCTGCACCATTGCTAATTTGACCCTTCCTGTTCTCCCTTACAATGACGTTATAACCACCCCTTTAACATTGCTTCCCCTGTATTACTAACTGGAAGGGGAAGGAGGGAAGGCATTTGGCCACATGGCCCTGTTAACGATGAGAGAATCTGCTGGGTCGCCTCACCTGCCCATTGTTGGCTAGCTTTTTGTCACGATCCTTTTCTGTCATTTGGTTCTGTTGTTACTCTTCAGGCACCCCATGGCATCCATTTTTCTGAATGAGAATAAATGACACCACACACTAGGCAGTAGATAAAGAATAATAAATATATTTTATTTGCCACCTCTAAAAAAGGTCTTTGACTTCCCATCCATCCATCAGAAAATGACCCTGGGGCTCACCAGCAATATTCATGTGCACACACACACCCACACACCCACCCACACACACACACACATGAGCACACGTAGGCTACAGGAGGGAAAAATCAGTTGTATTAAAAATACATGTTCGAGTGGCTGAGGATAGAGGCAAAGCTGTTTCCTTGCTTCCCCTCTCTTTCAACATTTTTATGACATACCCTGAAAGCCGAATGGCAAGCAGACATTTGAAAGGCTTGCCTGCCCCCGCCTCCAGCCCCCCTGCTTTTATTGAGCCATATTCTGTAAGTAACCCATTATGGTTTTCCATGTGGCTATCTGCGCTGTCACCTCTGGGAAAGGCCTGTGATGGTCCTGTGCAGCAATTTTAGGGAAGATGCCTCGGTGTGGGGCCAGAACCAAGCGAGGAGCCTGAGCCTGACTGAGTCCCTCCTCATATTTTGCATCCTGGGCACCTCACCCTAGCCTCAGTCCTGCCTCGAGAGACATTTGGCCCTGGGCTTCCTCCGCCTCGATGCAAGTCCAAGGAGCAGCGGCATTGAGTTATTTTGTTATGTGTTTCTCTGGACTTCCGAAACTAACCTGATATTGCGTGCTTTATCTAGAGTCTGGGATCCAGGGTTTCTGAGAATAGAGGAGCCAGATCAATGTATTAATGCAAGCTAATAAGATAAGTCGTTGCTGCTTTCTGGGCCACGCAATACTCAGCAAAGAACCAGAGGCTAAAAGGGCTCCACTCTCTCCCGGAATATCCTCTAACCAAACAAGCAGATGTCTGGTTTCCTCTGCGCTCTGGCGTGGCTCACCTTTTCATTGAGGCACCCACCTTTGAGAGCCAAGCTTCAGCAAGGCGCTGTCTAGACGGGCCCTGCCTGGCCTGTGGATGCTGCCCACCGGGGGCTTGTAGAGCTGGTCGGCTCACAGCTCCTTTCAAAGACTCCCCAATTGACAACTTGGAGTTCTGTGAAAATATAACCCCTACAGGAAGGTGTAGGGATTTACGCTGTCGTCAATCATTTCCACCTAATGGGAAGAGTCTCCGGAGATGTTTTGATGGGAGGGACAGTAATGGGCAGGAAGTTGACTGCCCCTAGGAAAAGGAAAGTTGTAGAGGAGTCCTGAGGGAGGAGGCAAAAAACCACAGCTCCTTTGGCAGGTCCTCCACGACTGTTGCCCATTGAGAAGGTGCTTTAGTGGCACGAGTGAGGGTCCTGCCCTGGGACTCTGGTGGGGGTGGGGCTGGGGACCAGGGCCTCAAGCATGGAGATGGTACCTAAGTGTGGGAATCTCTTAGCTTCTCCTGCTGGGTGAGGCACCTTCCTAGGCAGAGGTTTCGGAGGTAATGCTACCCACTTCCCATCCCGCATAGTTCCTCTCTGCCAGACGCCTGTCTCAACCACAGCAACGTGGTGATTCCTTTCTTCGACTTCAGAAAGTGCCCTGCTGTTGGCATTGTCTATTTTGCTGTGGTCTAGGTTTCTGAGAAGAGGAGCCAGGTCAGCCTCTCGATATAAACATGAATAGACGAGTCAGGTTACTGAGCAAGCTCTAGGGCACTTGGCCATTCATGCTCTCTCCCCCAGGCCTCCGTCCTTGGGTGCCTTGGTGGGGCGCTGGGGTTCTGATTAGGACTAGGTGCGTGCGCGTGTGTCAGCTCCGAACACCTGAGGGTCCCTCCGACCGACCGTCAGCGTGCACATCCCGGGGAGGCTGAGTGTTGCCTCCTTCCGCGTGCGCGCCCTGCGCCCGTGTCACCATCTACGCGTCCCTCTCTGCCCCATGTCGCCACCGGCAGGGTGGCCGAGGGGACGAGGGGGTGTCGGCCAACGCCCGTGCGGGGGAACGCAGGCGGGGCGGGCGGCGGTGGGCGCGGAGCTCGGGGGAGGCGCCCCCTGCCCCCTCTGCCGGCCGCCCTCCGTCCGTCTAGATGTCAGCCGCGAGCTCCGAGCCAGCCCGAGCGAGCCAGAGAGGGAGCGGCGGCGGGCGGCGGGCGGCAGGGGAGGGGAGGAGGCGAGGCGAGGGAGGGAGGCCGGGAAGCAGGGAGGGCGGGAGGGAGGAGAGGAGGACCCAGAGAGCGCCAGGCAGCTGGAGTTTTTGCAGCGCTTGGCCGGGCTTCAATGCACAGCAGCAGCGAGCCGCGGCGGCAGCAGGCAGCCCGGGAGCTCCGGCGGCGGCCGAGCCAGCGGCGGCCCCGCTCCCTGCCCCCTGCAAACTTTGCGAGCAGCCCGCCCGGGGGGCCGGGGGCGCGCCCGGGAGGCCCGGCTCGGCCCGCGGCCGCGCTCTCCGCCGCCGCAGCGCCAGGCGCCGCCGCCGCCACCGCCGCAGCCCCGCGCCTCCCCGGGGAGCAGCCGGCGGCTCCCGCGGCCCCCCAGCCCCGGGCCCTCGGCACTGCCCGGCCAGTCCCCCGGCAGGGGAGGGGGCAGCAGCCGCGCGGCCGGCCGCGGGCTGCCAGGGGGCGGCCGCGGCTGCCCAGGGAGGCGCGCAGAGGCGCCGAGAGCGCTCCCCGGCGGGTCCCCAGCGCACTCGCCGCGCCCGGGCAGCGGCCCGACCGGGCGAGCATGGGCGGCGCGGAGTGACGCCGCCGTGCCTGCTTGGCATCAAGGACATTCAGCCCGCGGGGGTGGGGACGAAGGGGGGCAGCCCCGCGTTGCCACCGCAGCCCCCGAGAGCCGCTGCCGCCGCCACCACCGCTCGGGCTGCGGGCTAGGTGGAGCAGAGGGGTGCTTGGAATCGATCCACATTTTCCGACCTTTTTGTTGGACATTCCGCCCACCTTGGACGCCGCGAGAGGAGCTGTCAAACCCCGCAGGCTGTGATTTCGCCCTCCGTTTGCCTTGCCTCCTCCCGGGTTCCCTGTGCCTCGGTGGAGTATTTGCGTTCGGGGCTGGGGCTGGAGGAGGCAGCCACACGCGCGCACACGCACACGCTCAGAGGAGGACGAGAGGCAGCGCACAGGCACCATCTGCAGTGTCAATGCGGCGCTCCGGCTGAAGGAGGCAAAAGCGGCGCTTCCAGGTAAGGAGCCGGCGGGCGGGCGGGCGGGCGGGCGGAGATGCCCGGCTCGGTCCGGGAGTCCTCGGCTGCCCTGGAGCCAGTCTGCTGCACGCACGCACACACACTCAGGTGCACACACACGAACACACATTGGCACACGCCGCGCACACGCACCTGCCCATGTCCCACCTGGACACCCGCGTAGGTGCGGCGCGGCGGGAGTAGGCATTTCCCTTGTTCTTTCTCCTCCGCTGATCCCGACTCAGACTTCTCGTACCCAGGACTTTCGGGGTGGGATTTGGTGTATTACCGCCTCTACCTCCCACCGCGGGAGGCTGAGGGAGCCGATTTTTCAGTTCCCGGTCCCTGGTATTTCTAGCTGGTTTTCAAAACGGGAGAAGTAATGAGAGCTTTGGGGGGAGACCCACCCAGTGTCATCTCTGCTCCGGGGCCTTTGGACACCCTGGGCTTTTTACGGGCGGCAGACCCACAGATACTCGGACAGATACTCGGAGAGCGTGGTGGCCCAGCGTGCAGGGAGGAGGCCACGGAGGCAGATGGGGCTGCAGTTCTGTAGGGCGGTGCATAGGGAACAGACACTGCGTTTCCCCAGTAAGAGGCAGCACGGAAACCTTTCTGAAGCGTGGCACTGCTTCCCCGCGAATCGCCGGGATTTCAGGCAGCAAGGGGCTTCAGCATAGCATTGGGGGTGCTGCTGGCCTAAGGAGGGTAAACGGGGGTCAGATCCTCCGTAAGAGGTCTGACCCCTTCACATCTCCAGTGTCTCCGCCACAGCAAACCCACAGGGCTTAGGGACACAGGACTTGGGTCTCCCCTTCACCTCTGTCCCCTTCCCTCTACACTGTATGGGAAAGCATGGGGCTGCTTCACCCCTGCCTCTGGCTAACACCTGTCACATGCCTTTGGAGGTGTGTGTCTGAGAAATCCAACGAGAAGGGGTCGGAGGAGGGTGCAGTGCTGGAAGGGAGGAGGGTCCCCTCTCTCTCGTGTCCACCTCAGCAGTGCTGCCGCCCCCCCACCCCCATAAGGAGACCAGGCATTCTTGGGTTTTCCAGTGTTTCCCCAGAGCCAGGCTGCTCCTGACATTGTAGAATCAACTCTCCAGAAGGCTGGGGTTCAAGGTTCTATTTCCCTAAAGCGTTTCCTTTCCTTTTCTGCCCAGCTGAGATTTCACAGGCTGCTCATTTTCAAACTTTTTCTGGAGGAGGTAGGAGGTGGCTGGGGCTCCAAAAGGGCTTTCTCACAGTTTCCATTTGAGGGTCAAAGAGCAATTTATTTGGGCTGAGTTGTTGTAGGGAGAAGAACGTGAGATCCAAGTAAAACATTAATTTGGAGTTGCACGTAAACAGATCAGGGTCCTGTCTTTTTCTCTTGCTGTCCCTTTTGTGGTAGCTTGTTGGGCAACCTGGCAAGAAATGGGATGAACTTGTACCCTTTATGCGAGATCATGTGTTCAGAGTGTCCTACAAACTCACCAGTGGGAAAAAGATGTTGGGAGTCTTCCAGAACATGAGGGGAAAGGAGTCAACATTCTTTTGAACAAGGGGCCTCAGTGTTGGGCACAGGATTTGGTTGATTCTGTAAATCCTGAGGATGGGTGCTGAAATAAAGGGCTCGCTCCACACCCCCATCTCTGCTGTTTTCAAACTTTGCCCGCTCCTGCAAAGGTCTCAGCTAGGCTGGGGAGGAGAGGAGCAGCCTCCCCTGGGAGGAGATTGTATTCCTGCTGTGTGCTGCGTGAACTGCCCTTTGATTGATTGGAAAGGGTAGATGGAATAAAACAGAGCTCTCACAATGGGGAGAACCCAGTAGGGGGAAGACACATCATTTTCTTTTTAAGAATGGCGCGTGTGTACACACATCCAGATGTACGCGTGCCTTCTCAAAGAGCCTGGCTCAGCGTGATCGGCTGGTCCAATGTGGGACAGGGGGACCCACCTCGGTCTTCCCGGCTGTGGAAGAACTGGAACATTTCCACACGCATGCCCTATGAGTGCGTGGACGGGGAGGTCCCGTGGATGCATAGAGGAGCGCGTGGTTTTCAAAAGAAATAGTGAGCGCTGGCAACAGTGGGTGGCTCCCAGGTAAACAGTCTCTCTCGGGACCTTGAAGGGGCAAAAGGATGGCGTACAGAGCTTCCTGGAATGCCTGTCTGTCTTCCACACAGACCTCTCTGCTCCCTTCCCTGCTTCCCTCTCTATCTTGTAGCCTGAGGATCCATCATTTTATTGCAAAGCCAGCAGTCATGATGCTAGTTATAAGCTAAACATTTTTAAACATGGGTTCAAAAAATCCCCACACTTTCTGCGCTTAGCATTAGGTACCAATTTGGTTTCTAGGGCAAAGCGGGCATTAATTAACATCTGCGTAAGGCTGGGTGTGCATCATCTAATTTTTTTCCTGGCTCTTGCTGAGCCCTGGAGCATGTCTGGTTGTCACAGTCTCTCTCTACCACCCCTCTATGGCCTTCCTTTTAAGTTCTCTAGGGTCTTCACACGCGGAAGGGAGTCGTCCTAGAAAAGCCCCAACCTTGAGCTCTTCTTTTCAGCAGCCCCTCGCGGCTGCGAGGCTGTGCTCTCGGGGCTCTCCCTGGTGAGCCTGGGCTGCCCACGAGCGCTGTTCCTTCTGGCCCAATCTGGTACTCACTTGCGGGCTCGCCTCTGTCCTCCCCAGACTTCCTCCTGGATGCCCACCGATGCCTGCACACATTTCCAGAGGCATCTGAGGCCACCAACTTGTTTCCTTTCTCCTGGGCCCGTCTCCAAGGCTGCTGCTGCTACCGCTCCCCGCAGACAAGGAGCTCTGCAAGGCAGAGTCTGCCTACACTCGGCCTCCCGATCGATCCTTGTAATCACAACGAGGGCTGCTGGGAATCGAGTGGGGGCTTTCTAGGGAGGCAGCCGTCCAGAAGTGGGGAGAGGGCTGAGGGGGCGGGGTGATTAACGGCTCTTAGCTCCTAGTTATCACCAGGCTTTGATGCAAAGAAACTGCCGCCAATCTCTCCCCTCTGAGCCAGCTAGGGGGCATTTCTTAGCCGCTTCTCCCCATCCTCACGAGGAGAAGGCACTACACAGACAATGCCACCTCAGAGACCTGTTGGAGTGGCTCCGTGATGGGCGGGGTGATCCACGCTGTGATGAGTCTGCGAGGCAGATGTGCTGTTCTCTCCTAGGGTCCCCTCTCCTCTCCTCGTTTGTGTGCAGCGCCGGCAATGTGAATGAAGCTGGTTCAGACCCCGGGGTGGGAGAACAGGGTTCATTTCCTTCCCCCTGACACCTCCTCCCTGCTTCCCCTGTGCGCCCCCTTCCCCCCACCCCGCATCCTGCTAATTCACCTCTTAGCTTTATGTGCACATCCGACAGCCCATTCGCCCTCAAATTTGTGGCACTCCAAGAAATCAATATAACATGAATTTAACGACAGCTGGATGATTAAGTGTTATTTATATTTAAGAGCGGCATTTTAAAAAGACGTCGCGCTAATAAATCAAATGGCTGTTTGGGAGATGCACATGATTAGGGTAATTGCCCCATAGGCTCCACTGAGCAATGCCTGGCCTATGCAGAGCCCCGCAGACACTACCTCTTTGGAAGCTGGCAGCCCCGCTGCTCTGACCCTGACCTCCCACCCGATCCCCTCCGTCCGGACTTACTCACTCTTGTCGCACTCCTCACTGCCCAGGCTGTGGCATTCCAGTTGTGGCAGGAAGGTGGAGTCAGCGGGGACACTGAGCGGGGCTCTGCTGCTAAGTGGTAGGAGATGGGTCTTAAAAGCGAAAGCACGCAGGAGGTCCTAATTCCCAGAGCAGAGGCCTTGTTCCAGAAGGAGGAGGCTACTTCTCTGCTTGATATGAAGCAGCTTGGGAGAAAAACTTCCTCAGTCCCTGCGAGAGCCTGTGCCAGCCCCCAGACCCCTGTGCTTATGGTCATGTGGCATCAGCCAACCCAGGGAAGAGGCTGTGTGGACATTAGTATTTGCCCTGGTGAAAGTAGCAGAATGGAAAGGAATAATAATCAGCGGTGATGGTGGTGGCTAATGTTTATTCTGCACTGACTTGGAGGAGCCATCATTTAAGTGGTTTATGCAGGTTGGCCCATATCGTCCACGTAACCACCCAGAGAGGCAGTTACTGAATTATTCCCATTTCCTGCATGAGCAAACTGAAGTGCCCAAGGTGAAAGACTTTGTCTGGGATCGTACAGTTGGTGGGTGGTGGAGACACATCTCAGCCCTAAGCAGACTGACCTCCCTTCTTATCGCTGTGCTGTCTGCCCCCTTGGGAGATCTGTGAGGAGTGTGTTGCCCCCCTGGGGAGATTTGTGGGAGAGTATGCTGAGGAAGTACAGAATATGTGGTTTCTCCCTGGGACACGTCTATGACCCCAGGTGAATCTCTTTTTTCTTTGACTCTCGATTTCCCCATTCAGCAAGGGGGCCTGCCTTATCTTTGACTGTTGGTGAATTGTGAAATTGCATGGATCATTCTAGCAGAATGCTCAGTTCCTGAGGGTGACTCTTGCCTCTTTGGGCAACTCCCATCTCCCCCTGGGGAAAACTAAGGAGGAAGGAATGAGTGCCGACCTCATCTGTGCTTTTGACTCTATGAGGCTCTGACTCTTGTGCTGGTGGGTTTCTAGTTCTCTCTAGTAACAGCTTCAGATTTGCTGGTGCTGTGGAAATACCACTCTCTCATCGAATCCTTTAAACCATCCAGCAAGGGGGGACTGTCTATTCTCATTTTGATTGTGTAGGGACTGAGGCGGGATGCCCAAGGATCCAGGACACTACATGGCGGATGGTCTCTTCACTCTTGGGAAAGAATGCCCACAGTAGGGACTTGCTGGTTCATTCGTTCATTAGCCAGCCAGAGAATCTTCCAAAGCCAGGGAAGGAGACTTTGCCTGTGGGCGTCATGCTACACTGGGTGCCCGGGCCATATGACAGTGGGAGCAGAGATTCTCTGGAGGTTGGTGACAATGGCTGCGTGGGGCTAAAGTCATCCTGCGCACTTAATGTGAGTGGAGCACTGAGTTAGGAATGACATCTGGATTCTGAGAGGTGGGGGCTGGGAGACCCTAATGGAGCCCATAGACCTGGCTGGGTGCTGTCCCATCCCAAAGCCACGCCTCAGATGCCTGACTCAGTCTCTGTAGCCTCAACAGTTTAGGGAACAGCCCCAGGCAATACTCTTGCGGTTAGTTGTTTGGTTAGTTTTTTCCTCCAAACACAAACTTTTATTCTATGCTTTCTCTGGCTTCTCCTCTATGCTGCAAGGTGAGCAGAAGTTTCTGCCAAACGTGAGGTGGCTAGCAGGGGTGCGTTTCGTCACCTCCCCTCTGGCACACCAGTGGGAGTGGCTGAAACTGGCGGATGTGGAGTCCTGCTCAGACCTGCACCAACAGGGGCTTGGGAAGCCTTCGGCACCCTCTCGTTGCCAGCTGAGCCTGGCTAGACCCTCCCTTGCCACGGTGCCTTCTCCATGAACCAGGATTCGCAGCAGCAAATTGGATTTTGGAATGTTTTGTCACTCCAACACAAAACAGATCACTAGCTAAGAGGATGTCGTCTCTGCAGTCAATGCACTGAATGTAGACTAGCAGAGTCAATTCTGAGGTCTTCTGGGGAAGAGTATTTTCATTAGGAAGCGTGCGGAGAGAAGCAGTGGAGGAAGAGGGCACTGGGGCCACAGGAAAGGAAAGCCTTGGCTGCTCAAGTGAGTTAGTTAGCTTTACATCTGACATACCCACTGAACTTGTCTCATACAAGCACAGCTGGATATCCTTCATGGTGGTGTGGGGTCTAGAACTAGAGGCCAAATAAACCATTCCTTGGCTTTGGCCCAGCAAAGCAGACTTGGCTGACCGTTTCCCCTCTTATGGCGAGAAGAGTGAGAAGAGAGCATGTCAGGGCAGCAGGCAACGGGGACGTGTAATTGAACTGGCCTACGCAGAGTGTCAGCTCACTTTGCAGACATAGTTAGAGTTTATTTTCTCCCTCTCCATCTCAGACCTGCTTCCTGAAGGTAAACCTAAAATGGCGCAGAATTTCCTGAAGTGTATTCTGTGGGAGTGAATAGGTATGACATACACAAAAAGTTCCCAAGGCCAAAGCTGGAGAACCCCTGAGTGTGTAAAGCAAAGCTGGAGTTCTTTGTTGCAGGACTTCTCAGAGCCTTTAAACACACTAACTGGGATTGTGAAACCACAATAGGGAGATGTACTGTGTAGTGGCCCTGAGAATCCACTGAGAAAAGCTGGCCTAAGACCAAACATTTCATTTTTCTATTCTTAACTGAATAAAGGGACAGATTCTACAGTGAAAATTTTAGCAGAGCGTTCATGCTCTACACACTAAGTACTGGGTTCTGGTGATTAAGGAGATAGTAGGGTTTCAAACAGAATTTTGCCAGATGGGCAGATAGTCCAACTCCAGGCTCAGTGTTTGCCCCTTGACCTTCCAAGACAGCAGGGAGGTCCTTAGGCAGGAGTGAGGTCCAGGCAGGTGTATATTTTCTCAGGTTCCTAGACAGTTCTGGTATGTTTTCCTGGTTAAAAAGCAGGGGTATTGTGGGAAAAGTTCATTTTTAGAGACAAATAGATGTAGATTATCACAGCTCTGTAGCTTACCAGCTCAGGGGTCTTGGGAAAAATCACCTTATGTTTCAGTATCACCATTGATAAAATGAGGGGGTTGGTCTAGATTTTAAAAATATTTTAATATGTATACAGTGGAGCTCTTTACTCAAATGAAATTTTATATGGGATTCTAACACACAGGACTGTTCTGGTCAAAGCTATGGAGGAGCCCAGAGCCTTGCACTTTTGGTCTGTCTGCCCCTCACCCGAGTCTTGGCCTGGGCTCCCTAGAAAGCAGAGCCTGAGGCAAAAGCTGATGTGGGAACACTTTGTTGAGGGGTGAAATCCCAGGGCAGCAAGAGTGAAGGAAAACGGGGGAGATGTAGGGAAGGAACAAACAGCAAATGTACAAAGAATACAAAGAATGTATTACCAAGCCAGCTAGACCTTCCCGAGGAAGCATAGCTGCCCGTCCTTACCTCCAGAAGCCTGATGGGAACACAGTCTCCAAAGAGTCTGGATGGCAGGCGCATCTGCGCTGGGTCCTTCCTGTGAGCCGCAGCTCCTTGGGCACCGTTCCCCCCATGAGGCAGGAACTCCCCCTCACTTTGGGATTGTGATGCTAGCTCAAGCCAGAGCTGTCTGTGGGCAGGCCCATAGGCTGGGGCTTCTGTGGCTCCCCTCACCGTGGGCCTGCTGGAGCCTGGCCTTTGCCCTGAAGGAAGAAAGTCTTCGAGAACTTTAGGAATAGTGTGAGGCATTCCTGGAGCCACTCAGGCCAGAAGTGGGACAAGTGGCTGAAGGCCAGAACTGGGGGTGAGGGTGGGCTTTCAAGGAAGATCTGGGCAGGTGCATCAATTAGGGGCCTGGGATAATGGGTTCCCTATAAGATACATAGGGTTCTTCAGAACAGAATCCGATAGTGAGCCAGAACAGGCTGCTCCAAGAAGGCATCATTCAGCCCTCAAAAGTCATGATTCCACGGCCGCGATGGCCAACCACACTCTGGACGACCTAATTTAAGCCCCCGGGAGAAGCCGCATTAAGACCAGGTTCCAGTTAGGTTTTAAGAGGCTTTCCTAACTTTTAGAGCTTATTAAACAAAGGAGTGCCTTCCACTTGGTGGTGTGTAGATATCTCAGACACTTCTGTTTGCGTTGGCTGAGGGGCATGGCTGCCTGGAAGCTGGGGTCAGAGGCAAAGGACCTCTGCCTTTCTCCTGGTTTCAAAGAAATATTATAAGCATCAAACTATAAGACCAGGGGGGGCATTTTTGCCTAAAATACTTTGCATAAGTCATTGCCTCCAGCCGGCACCCCTTCCTTTTTACAACTCGTGTGCTTCGAAGCCCCCCATCCCCCAGGGTCAGGCCGAGCAAAGGATTGATGGTTGTGCTGTGCTTGTGACCCCTTCCCCAACTCCCACCCCCGCTCTCTTTACCATTAGATACTGACCCCTTTCTCTCCCCCAAATGTGCTTGCCTTTAACCACTGATTGATATGAGCACCTCACGGACTTCGACATGTGGGTCTGCATTAGCGTGGCTGCCCGAGATTTCCGGCTCCCGAGGGTCTGGACCAGCCTTTGGTTGAAGTTCTCCCATGTAATCAGAACTTAATTCATACTTTTTAATAATGGTAAAGATGCTACTGTGGGTGGTAGGGATGATGACAATAGCATTGAAATTATTTATTTTCTTAATCTGTAGATGAGAGGGACCATTTCTTACTTTTCTTGTGTGCTTGGTGCCCCACCTAGGGCCTGTCATACTGGAAGCAAGCAATAAATATTTGCCGAGTAAATAGAATGAATAAATGGAGCAGGAAAAGGTGGAGACGAATGGCCCATAAAGGAGAGAACTAGGGGCATGTGAACCTGCTCCTCTGGCAGGGGCAGGGCTGGAACCACATCAAGGCAGGTGGCTATTACAGAGGATAAGACCAACTAAGACGAGGGCAGGCTGAAACCGTCAGGCACCTTAGAGTGTCCTGGGTGATGGTGGTTTGGGGACAGGTGGTCTATTGACATGACGCATGTGGAACTGAATTCCTGCTTTCCATATAAAACCCATTGTGGGTTTAGGTGCTGGGAGACTGGGAGGGACGACCAGATTGCATTTCCCAGAGCATCCTGAAGACCAGTGTCTCCATGGAAAAAGCATCCGTGGCCAAGTAAGCCTTGCAAACACCTTAGGCTCTGTCCTCCTCTTAGAGATTTAAGATGTACATTAAAGGCATAGGAGTCCCGCTGTAGAGACACTGTTTAATTATTCTTCGCCAGCCATTTTTCAGCTTGTTTGGTGGTGAGTGTTTAAGCCAATCCAGGAACAAGTGTTGGACAGAAGGCATTTGGGGAGACGCTGGCCTTCAAGTGAGAGCTTTCGGGTTTGAGTTTGGTCTGGAGGAGGAGAAACAGGAGAATGAGTCTACCGAATCATTACACGGGGGGACTTGTGAGGTCCAGCCTTCAGAGGAGCTGCCTTCTTCTGGTTCTTGCCATTTGCTTTTGAGAATCTCAGAAATGGCTGCGAATTGTAATGAGATGTTGGTGACCATCATGCCTTCAGATGTACGTTCTCTAAAGCGACTGTTTTAAGGAGCGTGGTTGTGGCTCCGACTGGTTTGTGGAAATATTTCTGACAAGAAGCACTTTCTGGTTGCACATAATAGATCGAGATGGATGTTTGTAAAATATGTGAGTAATGACATTCACCTTCTCCATATTGTTTTCTCGGCTACATTTATCCAATCAGAGGCTTCAGTATAACCAGCAAAGATAAATGCTCTGCATTCACGAAGAAGGCTTGAGTTATTGAGACATAGCTCCCTAAATTTTGGACAGTAGAAACAAAAAATTTTCTCTTGAGGAAAAAACTGCTACCCCCCCCAGAGAAGCTGAAGTTTTCTAATTAGACTATAAATCCGTGGTTTCCACCATTGGGTAGTGACCCAGAGAACAGAGTTAGGCATTTCCCATGGGCAGCATTTCAGCACCCGGTACTCATTTTACATAGGTAATGGTGTGCGTATGTGTGTGTGTGTGTGTGTGTGCACGCACACACGTGTGTGTGAGTTGGGGTGGGGGTGGGCTATCACCCCAATGGTGTTTAGATTTGGATCACCTAGGGGACACAGGCTGGTGACCCAAGTGCCCAATCAGAAGGCCTCGGCCATGCTTTGCCCGAGCACGTGCTCCTTTCCAAAGTGAATCACAGTTGCTAACAACACACTTACTAACAAAATTCCCCTGACGCCCATTCATGAAGCATTGCACTGGTGATTCTATCAGCATTAAACTGTTTGGTGACTGAGTTTAGAATTATAGGAATCGGAGAAATGAATTCGCAGTAAATCAAGTCCCAGCTGAGTTCGAACCCAACTGCAGTGAGTTTTAAATTAAAAATACCTTGCCACGATGAAGCAGTTGTAAGTCAAGCCCTGGAGCGCCGTCACCCCTGACCTTGGAGAAGTGCAGCAGTCACCCTTTGAAAGGAAAACCCTGGCAGCAGCTTGTACTGATTCCCAGCCATGCTGGGAAATTGCCACTTCATTTCCTCTTCATAAACTGTTGGCTTTCATTTTTTTTGAAAAGGAATCCTATTTGCAGGGACACGGCAGAGCTCTGGGAACAGGGCAGGTGGAAGAGGGCTCAGGCCCTGGGGGTTCATTCACTGCCTTCTCTTTGGTCCTTCTCAGGAGGAGCCATGCAGAAGGGGGATCTGGGTCTGTGGGGGTCGTGTGATTTGTTTTGCTGTTCGGACCATATTTGATTCTTCTTTCTGGGGGATCTGTACAGAAAAACAACAAAGAGAACACTTCAAGGAAACTGCAAGACTGTCATGTTGCAGTGACAATTGCGGTGTAATAGGAAATCATTTATGTAAGTTACGCTGCCCTCTGAATGGAGCTTGTTGGAAGTGTGGCTACAGCTTCTCAAGGCCTATTTTTTTTCTTCTCCTGCAAAATAATCCTGAGGTTTTCATTTTCAGAGCAATTGAAGAAGTATTATGTGCCGGCCAGGGAATAGGGAGACCCAGCTTCTAATCCTAGGCCTGCTGACTTTCTTCCAGCCAGTTCCCTCTCTGGGCGAGGCCTCGATTTCTTTTCCTTTAAAGCTGGAATAAGCCCTTGCTGTTCCTGACCTGAAGCCCAGGAGGTGAGGATGAGTGTGGCCATCCATATGAAAGGACCAGGTGAGCAGCAGAAGGTTGTATTTGTATGCAAGGTCCAAGAAAATCAAGGAGGAGACAATGAAGTCTAAGCTCAGGCCTCTCCCCATTACACCTGTACCAGCTCCTGTGTGCTTGGTGATCTGGTGAAGGGCTGAAATGATGAAAGCAGCCTGCAGAGTCCGAAAAGAGAATGTTTGTGGGAGAGCAGGAGACCAGGGGAGGGGATGGTTAGCGTAGGAGTGCGGAGGCTTGGGTAGGAGGGGACCCCTGATCCTGGCAATAGTAGGTTAGGTCAGGACTTTGGAGAAAGGGAAGGGGTTGTAATTTCTCTTGATGCCCATCCTTCACCTCGCTCCATATGTATGTATTTACATATTTTAGTTGGAGAAGTAGATGTGATGTTAAGGAATAATTAGCCGACAAATCGATCGATCAGCTAGTCAATTCAGTCACTGTTTATCAAGTGCCTACTATGTGCGAGGCACTGTGCAAGAGCTTGGTTGTACTGAAGCAAAATTTCTGCCGCTGGGGTGCTCACAGCTTGGCGTGGTCATAGCACCCATGTCTGTAGATAATTTAAACCCAACGTGGTAAGAAGTGAGATCTGCGTACACAGAAGGTGTCCAGATATGAAAGGCGGGCACGGAGCAGGTGTTTTGGAGAAGGACGAGGGTGTTTTGAGGGGTGCGTGGGCATGGCCAAGGCATGGAGGCGAGCTCCCACGGAGCTGGCCACCTGCGGTCGTGCAAGGCAGGCTGGGAAGTGGGGCAGGGTGCAGACACGGGGCAGGCGGGGCCAGCACGTGTCCTGCAGGCAGTGGCGAGGCCTGGGGGATTTCCAAGTAAAAGAAGCAAGATTCTCCTTGTAGAAAGATCACTATGGGGGCAGCGTGCGAAAGGATTGGACATGGCCTATGATAGTAATCCGGGGGGCAGGAGGGAGGGCTGACCAGGGGCGGTGGCAGAGGGGAGGGAGGGATGGATCCCAGAGGCACATGGGAGTTTGCGTTGACAGATGGGGTATGGCAGTGTAGACAGTAGGGAGCAAGCAGTGGGGGCTTTGGGAGGCCTTGATACCATTCACTGAGCTGGAGATTCCTAGACCCAGACTTGGTGGAGGGGAAGTGGTGAGGAAGGAGATTGTGCCTTTTCTGGATGTGGTGAACTGAGGTACGTATGGGATTCCATGTACCGGTGAGCAGGAGGCCAGCAGACATATGACCTCGTTCCCCAGCAGCTTCATCTCAGTGCCCACCATGCTGAGCTCTACTCATCCCAGTGGTACACTTAGCTCACTTGGGGACCTGGTAGAAGCTTGGTAAGGAAGCAAGAAGACCCACATGGATACAGATTTTCACATTTTCCAAGTGGTTCATGTTTCAAATGAAACACACTACCCAGAACATTTTGCTTGAGATTGTTCTGAAAACACCCAGGCTCTCACTGTGCCATGGGAGCTCTCCACTCTTTTCTAGTGGAAAAACAGTGGTACCCAGAGGTTGAGTCCTACACAAAAGATCACCGAGCACACTCAGGATAAAGGTAGAATTTCAGTAATGGAGAATGACCAGGCCTTTGTTCTGGGCATTTGCTGGTTCCCTTTCTTGGTGTGTGCACCCCATTTTCAATGTGCACACACTCAAAACAGCAGGGGCTACTGAGAGGAACTCCACCGGGAGCAGAGAGATGGCAATGAAAATTTTGACCTTGCCCTTCAGGAATCATGTCTTGTTTGTCTGTGGGCAGGAGCCAGTCTGCATAGGTCTGGCCTGCAGGTGGGATCTGACCACTAGATAGGGTTTGCTTGGCCCAAAGAATGTTCAAGAAGCATTTGTATTATTTGAATGCTGTGAGGTGCAGCAGTCCCTCTCTGGGGAGCCCCAGGTTCCCCTCCCTGTAGTCACAGCTCTGCGTCACACATTTATGGTGAAGGTACTTGAATTAAAATGCCAGCGGCCTAGGACCTGGTAGATACTCAGCAGTGATGCTCACCCCTCCTTTCAATACACAGCGGAGAGAATAAGTTAACACCGTAGTGTTGAGCGCTTTGCATTCTACAGGGAAGCTTGGTGATTCAGGAGTCTTATTCATCACAGCAGATGTAGAAGGGGCTGGTGGTGAAATTTTTAGTCTCTCCGTGCTCTATCAGTGTGTTCATTCTATGGAAACTTTAGAAAAAAGGCCATTTAGTTTGAGCACAGTGTGGAGAGAAAAATACGCAACTCCTTCAAGTCTGCACAGACCCTTTCGACCCCCAGCTCCTCCGTGCCACTGTGGAAGGTCACTGCGCTTGTGGGGAAGGGGAGGTAGAGGTCCTTGGACAGGGTGAGGTGCTCAACTAGCATGGGCCCAGTTTTGACTGGTCCTCCAGAATGAGGAATGCTGAGTGTCCAGCCCCAAAGAGTGTCTTCAACTGCAAATTTGCAGTGCAATTTCAAGTGAAACGATGCATCTACTCTCTTCTCTGGATGGCTCTGGGTGTCTCAGAGCCACTACTACAAGTGGTTTGTGGACTCTCTTATGGAGTGGGAGCAGGGGGCTGGGTGGGTAGTTTTGAGCTCTCACCTTGGGCGAGCCCTACAGAGAGGACGGGGTTTCTGCACGACCTTCCTCCTACCTCTGCAGCCAGCCCTCGTGCATTTTGTTAGTTGTGCTCTCTACATAATATATTTACATAGCTACACTTTCTGTCTCAGGGCACTCAGCAGTTTTTCCCAGTTTATCTGGTGGCAGCTTATTTCCCTAGTAGGGGCCAGAGAGCAGGGCCTGGGGTCTGAAGAAGGGAAGTGATCTAACCGCAGCGATCTGTGGTTGGGACCAAAATAGAGTTGTTGACACCACTCTCGGCCGTGCTTATGGCATGCCCTGCGCATGACTCTGCTGGGGGCGGTAGCAGGGGTGGGGGTGGGGAGGGGGCCCTGTTCAGGACTGGGGACCCATGTCCTCTCAAAGGCTGCCTCAGGGTCTGGGAGACAAAGGTAGGGAACAACCCCCCTGCTTCTGCTTTTCCGATGCACCACCCTCTTGTATTTCATTGTAGAGACTTCCCACTGACCCGTGGGTTATCAGATGTCCTCCAAGCGGCCTCTGGTTCTGTGCTCAGATGAGAAGATCTCAGACAGGTGCAGACACTCGAGGTGCTGACCGTGTGCATGCTGGTGAACTGGCTGTTGAAGGCCCGGGGCTGGGTGGTGGGGGCGCTAGGAGAGAACAGGCGTTGCCAAACTCAGGACTAACTTCAGGAAGAAGGGACCGAAACTCACTCTCATCTCCATTCCTTCTCCCGCGAGTTGATGCTAGCCAGACTGAATGCTTTTTGACAAATACGGACGAGTAAATTAAATATTCTGTAAAACCTGTCTTTGTATGTATGGTTGTCATTATTGAGTGAAATGGTATGTTCTTTGCCTGTAGAATTTGAGATGCAGTCAAGGCCCTTTTGCTTTACTTTGGTGATGGCCATGTTTGGGTGGTTCAAGAGGGCTCACGGCAAAAGCTTCAGGGCCATCACATGGCCAAACAGAAAAACGTAACTCCTAAAAGTGTCAGGCAACATTTCCTCTGCACGTGTTGCTTTGAAAAAACGGCGTTTTCATTCCAAAATTTATATTTGCAAATTAAAAAAGAAATCTTTAGGCCTGGAAGAGGTTTTACCAGCTAACAAATTTTGTAAGTAGCCTTTTTCACATTCCGGATGTTAGCTAGGTCTAAGTATTTTTGTGTCAAGACAGCGGTATACCTAGAGACTTTGCAAATTCAGGCTGCCAAGAACTTTATTGGTAAGATACGACTTGTTGACTTGTATTTTTAGCATTTATGTCTCATATTCCCACTTAATTGCCAGCTTTTGAAAGCAGGCAACTGTCTTAGACACACGTGCAGTTCCCTTTGGACCCAATATTAGGGTGGCTTGATTTTCTTCACTTGATCCTCACCTTAAACTTGGTTTTCTGAGCTTAAAAAGAAGAGTGGTAGAACGGTCAGACAGTAGAAGGTATCACACATACTGGGACCACGGCGAACTTCCTACTTCCATAGGAAGCAGGAAGTAGCATCAAGGGAAGGTCTGCACGTTGTGATGGCTGCGTCTGGCCTTTAGTATTTTATTTGCCATTGCCCTACGATTGTGATTGAGCATCTGCAGTGTTGGGGTCCTGACCACAGACTCACCATATCGCTGGGAGGCACAGAGAAACAGCTCTTACTTCCTCTCCAAAGTGAAAACTTGACTGACTTCTTGTTGTCTTTGGCCAGAAGGTTCTGAGGTTTCACAAAGGTGAAAAAATACAAATAACATCAAAGTATAATTTGAGGAAAGAGATTTTTATCGAGGAGCACAAGTGGTTGCCCCTTAGTAGTTGTTTGCCTACTTTTATGACTCCTGTCCCCCCAAGCCCCTGCTCCTTCCATCTTCTATGAAGAAAATCTTAGAATTCAGGCTTTTATCAATTCTCCATCCATCTCCTTTCTCTGAGCCACACACCTGGGCTTTGCCTGCAAGGTGGGCATCTTTGCAGAGGGCAGGAACAACCTGGTTTTGGGAGCAATGACGGAGGGCTTTCTCTGAATTACTTTCCACATTGACTGAGAGCTCATTGCTGCTCACGGCACAGTTAGGCCTGCCTCCGCCTCTGACTTTCGGGAGGTGTGTGGAGAAGGTCAGAGTCTGCAGGAGGTGGGGGCAGCGAAGCCCAGCATGGAGTCATGTGCATGGCAGGGTTGTGGGGCACACGCTCCCCGAAGTGCTCAGGCCAGCCCCATCCCACTGCTGGTTCATAGCCGTTGGGTCTCTAGACTCCTCCCATGCTCATTTGGGGTATATTTTACATGAACTTCTGCCATCTGGAACTTTCTTCATCCATGCTTTTTTGAAAGTTAAGTTTTGAACTGATGCTTACCACAGGAAATTTCATTCTGGGGTCCAGTTTGGACCCCATTCTAGCCTGCTAAGAGAGTTTTGAACTATCATCAGTGGACAAAGACTTACAATAATACAGCATGACTGCTCTCAGAGTATCTCATCTGACCTTCACAAGTCCTGGAATTTGCCATCCGCTAATTTGATAAGTGTGATTCTCAGTCTTTATTCAAATTACGGATAAAAATGTGCAACAGCATAGCACCAAGGACAGAATCCTTTAGCATGACATTTCCTGGAGAGCTTCCCTTGTAGGTTTGACCAAAATAAATAAATAAATAATCCACTTTGGGCTAAGAAACAGGGGGCACCCAGGACCCAGCATAGACATTGGAGGCAGACAGACCTGGCATTGTAACCTGGCCTACACCAACTTGGCCATTCCCAGTGATCAGATTATTTCGGGGCTGAGTTTCTAATGATTATAGATGGGTGAGTGCTATAGGCCTCTCCTCCACAGGATTCCTAACAAATCAGGTGTCAGACTCAATCAGTCTTTGCTAGTAAGCTGACACAGAAACGGTCACACAACCTGTTCTTGAAGCTCAGTGAAGACCCGATCTTCTGTTTCTACTAATGTGTCAGGGACAGTGAGTGCCCTCAGACCTTAGGGCAGACACATGGGGCGTGCAGCAGCTAGAGCCCCTAGGCCAGCCCTGGCCCCAGGGGGTAGTACAAATATTATCATTTTCTGTGTGTGCCAGGAAGTGAGAAAGTTTGGGCAGCCCTGACATAATGACTGTCTTAGTTAGTTTAGGCTGCTATAATAGAATAGAATAGACAGGGCAGCTTAAACAACAAACATTAGTTCAGGAGACTGGAAGTCCAAGATCAAAGTGTCAGCGTGGTTGGGTTCTTGGTAAAGACCCTCTTCCTGGTTTACAGACCACCGACCATTTTCTTGTTGTATCTGAAAGAGAGAGGAAGAGAGAGATACCTAGTCTCAGTCTCTTTTTATAAGGACACTAAGCCCATTTTCAGGAGGGCTCGACCTGCATGACCTAATTACTTTCCAAGGGCCCCATCTCCTAATGCCATCAGAGTGGCATGAATTCGGGAGGACACAAACCTTCAGTCCATTACAATCACCCTGACAAGTTTATCTGATGGAAGGTTTATTTGAAGCAGATGCAACAATATTTTGGTTTTAGGTTTTAGCTCACCTTCTAGTGGTATCGGAGTTCAGAATATTTTGAAGGATGAAACTCAGTCCCAGTGGGAGCCCTAGACCAAGAACAGAGCCAAAAATGCTCTGGGCTTGCCAGATTTTTGTGCCCACAGGGCAGAGATTCCTGGACAGTATTTCTAACCGATCATCTATCTCTGACACCACTTAATTTTCCACTGAAAAATTATTTCTAATATCTCTTATGCTCTTTAATAAACCCAGTAGTGCTGATCAAGATAGTATAGTTGAAACACTTGGGTGATCTCTGATGTGAATCTATCAAAAGCCAACTCACCAACCCTGGAGTGTGCCTTTTTGATGATAGCACGTCAGATGTTGACTAACCATCCTTGGGTGTAGATTAGAACTAACTTATACACACTATACCATACTGTTCAAGCTGAAGTATCTTAAAGTAAATTACAGCCATCGTGAAACCCTGCCTTCTTAGCTGTGTGACCTTGGGCATGGCCTATCGTCTCTGATGTTTAATTTCCTTATCACTAAAAAGGTAAGGGAATACGTGGCAGGGTGACTGGGACAATTAAGTGATATAATGCACACTGCTTGGCATATATTAAGTGCTCAATAAATGGAGGCATAATATTGTTCACAATTATGGTCTGCTCTTCAGATACCTAAAACATGTTAGTCGTATTTCTTACCACTCTGCATTAGATTAAAGCACTTCAGTGTTCTTGGTTATAAACAGTCACATCTGTTTCTAATGCTGGGCTTCTGTGGGCCGATTGCCTTGAGGTTCTACAAGCAAATGGGAAGACAAGAAGGGAAGGGGCTGGCCTTTTCTCTAAGGATGACCTCTTGGAAAAAAGATTTTGAGGTATATGTAGGGATTCCTTCATTTCTCGAAGATCCTGCACTTGCTCGGGGTTTAGATTTAACAGCTGTGTCTGTATATCTAATCTGTGCATAGTACAGCATCTTCTTTACCAGTGCACGCGTGCAGACATTGTTTTTATAGGATCTCCAGCGACAGCTTAGGTAATGTGTTTTTCTTGCCAAGCAGTGGTGATGGTTGCTGGCTTTTTCAGGTTTACCACCCTGGACCCTAGATTTGTTTTAAGGGAGAAGCAAGTAAACGACTCTTGGCTTTGACTCAAGGCAATGACTAACCATTAGCAGGCCTGTTGCCTGGAGCCTCCATGGTTATCATGTCAAGCATTGCAGGATGAAGCATCTGCCAGTGTTTGCCTGCAACAGTCATAAAGCGGACGGGGTCCACCGGGCACCGGAAGAGGGGGTCAAGCCTTCATGGCCTCAGCTACCTGGATATGCTCATCTGCATCCATCGGGGGAGATTTATGAAGACAGTCCATCTCACCTGTCTTCAGTCCCAGGCCCCTATTTCCTGGCAAGAGAGCAAGAGAGCCTTACACAAGATAGGAAGGGCCTCTGGGACGTTCCTGTGGAGTTCACGCCGTGTGTGTCCCACTCTCCAATCAGAGTCCTTTGCCCCAGGGCACCGTGGTTGTAGGAATGGACCTAATACCTTGCCTCCAAAATCAGTAAAATCTCTGCATGATGACAAACGATTCAGCTTGAAACATTGCATTATTCCCAGCCACACTCTGGCTGAGAGAGGAAGGGACCACTGGCTGACTGTGGAGAAAGGGGATGAGCCGCTGCGGAGAGGACTGACAGCTTGGGGAGTCTGGGAACGTGCAGTGCGTCGGTGTATTTTGGTGATGACGGGGCCTCGGGGAACAGCGTTTGGGCCAGCTCTGAATGAGACGGTCTTTCTGCTGCAGGCAGAGACTCACCACTCCTCTTCGGTCCCCCGAAGGAAGGGAGGCAGTTCGCTGGCCCACCGTCACCCAGGATCCTTGTCACAATCATCCTCTGCTCTTCAGCCCATCTCTAGTGACCACAGGCTTTAGGATTTAGAATAGCCTTCACTTCGGATGTTCCATGCCATAGACAGACCATGTGTCCTGGTATTTTTGGTTTGAAAATAGTTATTATATATATTAACATACCAATATATAATATAGTAATATATTTACACATAAATATATAATTTTATATACGATATACAATTAAAATTTTATATATGATATAAATTTATATATTTATGCATAGAGATGTACATCTATACATATATCTATATGTATACATATATACATATCCATCTATCTACTATCTATCTATCTAATTTTCAAAGGGTATCCTTGGACAAAATTGGGACATAGTTGAGTCTTTCCTAAGCACTCCATGCAGAGTGAAGGTACTTCCTTTCTGCCTCTCCTTTTCCTTCTTTAGACAGGGCTCTGGTGCTATCCGCAGTATTTTGTGTCCCCATGACTCAGGGGTGACCAAAAGCTGGCATTCTGCCTGTGTTCCATTGGCCAAGCCCTATGGCCTCTCCTTGCTGGGGAGAACGTTGTCTTTTTCTTCCACCAAGATGCCTTCTGTCCACCAAGCTTGGCCGATGAGAGAGAGAGAGAGAGAGACAGGATGGCTTTCCCTAATTCTCACCAAGTGGCCTTGTTGACCAGTGGGGACCCGGTTGTCTGTTCTCCCTCCCTTCTTCCGCTTAGTCCTCAGAGTCCCCTTGGCCACAGGGGAGGGGAGGTGATGGAGCGGCAGCACCAAGACGGGGGTTGTTGGAGGAGAGAGCGTAATGCTTGACCCAAAGAAACAAGTTCCAGACGCAGCATTTCAGGCATTCAGTGGAGGGGGTAAGATGTTGATTGGCACAGGGAGACTTTTCTAGAACTTCTCAAACCCGACAGAAAGACCCCTGAGCACCAGCTCTATGTGCCTGTGATTCAGATTGGGCCTGGGGACAGGTGTCTCTGGCCCTTCCTTCTGCATTTCATTTCGTGGATCTGTCAGGAAGCTTTGCCCCGAGCTGAATGCTGTCACCCTTTGGCTTTTCTTATGGGTCCGGGGAGGTCGGGGGGGGGGGGCGGGACACAGAGATCATTCCAGCAGAGTTACGAGTCTCCTGGGGCAAAACATCATCAGTATTAATGTGGAAAATAGCTCAAGGGTGATGAGAGCTGCTGTACCCCCCGTCCCCACACTTCCTTTCATCTGTCTGCTCTCTGTCATTCCAGGAAATGCTGACCTCTCAGGGTGAGCAGGTCACAGGCCACACCTGGGGCTGGCAGAAACAGACCTCAGGATGCAAACTCTGCTTCTAGATCATCCGGGTGTGCCTGTGGGTGCCAGAGAGAGGTATTTGGAGCAGTAGGATTTCTGTCTGTGAGGTGTATCCAGAGAGACTGGCTTGTCCAGGAACTATGATTAGAGAGAGCCTCATTTCCATGGCAGGGGAGGGCCTGAAGCACCCCAGAATCACAGGCCGAGGCTAACAAGCCAATCCCCTGACTCCTGGCAAGACCACCCTCAGGCAGCTTATGATGGGCTGTGCCAGACCCAAGGCATGATCTCCTGTTTGAGTCTCTTTTTAACATAGCTTCCTCTGGCGTCACTTAGCTGCCATTGGGGAAGGCACTCAGGCTGTTCCTCCTGGTGTTCATCTCCAGGGAGATGAAACCCCAGGTTTCCTTAGTTCAGAGTTTTGGGGGCCGAAGGGGGATGTGTCTCCAGGTGGAGCAAATGCAGCTGGGATATCAGTGTTGACCTGAGCTCCCACGAGCCACGGTGGGGGTGGGGTGCAGGTCATCAGCACACCACTGGAGCTGGAAGCGTCATACCTGCAAAAGAATTTCCTCTTCTTGCCTTCCAGAGACTTTCTGCTATGAGGTGTGCCACAGGAAATGGGGAGCTGAGGGGGCAGCAGGCCTGCCCCATTCCCATCCCCACAGTGGTCGCTAGAGGGTCCAGGCCCTTGGCTCCCCAGCGCCCCATCTCTTGGGGCAGAGGTACTCCTAGCTCCTCTTTATGGACCAGGCTTTCTGAACTTCAAAGCCAACAACTCCTCTCATGGCTTCTTTCTTAGAGCAAGTATTTGCCGAGAACAAAATCAACCCTCCTAGCTCATTCCTTTCCAGGATTTTAAAGAAAGGTCTAGGAGTTAGATCTCCAGCACCAAGGTCCTGGGTAAGTTCGCCAGCTGTGATCTGGACACATGGTCTCGGAATGGCTTTTCCAGCCCCAATTAGCGTCCTCTCCGCTAGTCACATTAACTTTCACCAGGAGCTTTCCTGCCCAAGACTGGGAGGTGGGGCGAGCACTTAGCATTCCGTGCACTGTCAATCATCTCGGTTGCATGTGGGGCATTGATTTTACGTGTCCCTCCCCAGCAGACCTGCTAATAAGATTCTTTTCCCTCTCTTTCCTACCTCACCCCCACCCGCTTCAACCTGGCCTGACTCCTGGTCAGACCTTGATTACATGTCTCATTGATTCCATTCAGCTATTTATTAATACGCTAATTAGTATGTTCATTTAAGAGAGAGTGACACCGCTTTTTAAAAATAAATGTACAGAGGTGCAGGTTAATGGAAATTTCTGTTTATTTAACATTGATGTCTGGTGTGAAGAGGATTAGTTTTGGATGTTAAAAGGACACGAGGGTTTTTCCAGGGTTTAAATCACTTTCGCTGACAGTCACTAACACTCTTTGAAAGGTGACACCTAGAATCATATTGCACTTTCCTTCAGTGATCACAGGCGCTCAGCTTTTTGGGTAGGGACACTGGGGGAGGAGGGGTGGCTGAGAGGGTGCGGGGCTGGCTGCACACAGTCTTCCACGCACAGCTTGGATGCATGTGAGGATGGTTGGCTGCCAAGGTAGAAACAAGTGAGGCGCACTCACTGGTCTGTCTGCGGGTCGGTCTGCGGGTCTGTCTGCGGGTCTGTATGGGGCTTTGTAATTAAACATGCATGAATGGTTGAATGTTACTTTTCTATTGCAGTCTTGTTCTGTTTGTTCTTGAGTTGCTTCTGAGTGCTGTTTTCATCAGACTAGGTTAATTCTATAATGACCAGCCCCCAGTATGGACAGGTTCACATATTGCCGTGTAGTATCCGTCTGTGGGGGGATTTTGCTACATGCAGGCCCTCCCGGAGCCAGGTTCCTTCCGCCTTGTGACTTTGTTGTCCCTAGGGCTTCTCAGTTCCCTGCTGGCATTTCTGCATCTGGTCAGGAGAGAAGAAAAAGTAAGTGTATGAAGGAAGTTGTGTCGCAGGTGTGAGGATCGGGCTCTCTGTCTTCAAGCCCAGCAGCACTGGGACTGGACGCGGAGTCTCTTTCTGCCAAGGGCAGCTGCAGCCCAGCTCAGAGACAGAACAGGCCCGAGAAAGCCTGTAGGACACTGCTAATCCAGAAGAGAGGGCATGTACACACTTTAGATCAAGGAAGACTTTTCCTAAGGGGTATTTTCTAAACTTTGCGGATAATAAAAGAGAGCTATAAATTGAAAAAGAAAAAAAAAACAACAATGAAGCAGGTAGAAGAGAAATGCATAAGATCCCAAAGGGAATAGATTTGTGTTTCAGAAGTCTCTGGGGGGAACATTTTCCCTTTAGTTGGCTAGGTGCTGGGCTCCTTGTGTAGGGACTGAATGGTATCTTTGTTAGAGAGAGGAAGGCGGTGTAACGTGTATGGGATGTTGGGAGCTGCTGGGGAATCATGTTATTATGGGACGGATTGGTTTGGAAAGAGGAGTTTTGAGAAGATTCAGCATTATCTATCTCTCATGCCCCCAATGTTATGAGAGTGAGGCAAAGTAAAATATGAACTTAGACTTCTTTTATGCTGTAGGGGGTGGGTACCTATAGAAGGGGTTTGGCAAGGAAGGTAACCGGATTTGATTTACTTTTTAGAAAGATCAGAGCCTTGGGGGTGTGGTGGGTAGCATAGAGGAGCATGAAGCCGAGTCAGGGAGTCCATTAGGGGGCTAGCACCGCAGTCTGGGAAGAGGTAAAGGCATTGGAATGAAGGGGAGGGAAGAGCGGAAGCATCTAGAAGTGGGTCAGAGGTTGATGAGCAGGTCTTGATGGTCATTAGGTGAGGGGCTTGAAGACCAGGAGGGTGGTGCTGTACCAACAAAGGGAGGGAATGCAGAAGGAGCAGGTGTAGACGTGGAGGGGCTGGGTTTTGATGAGCTGAGTTTGAGGTGTCCATGGGACGTTGACTGGACACAGGCAGGGTGTGGTGTGCAAGTGACCCGGAGGCTGGCGGAGAGGGGACTGAGGTCTAAACTGGAGATCGGATGAGGGGCTATGGGCGGAGATGTGGTCATCGCGGCCTGATGGGCATGTGATTTATCTGAGCCCTGGGCCAAGGTGGATTTTGGGGGGTTGTGGGTGGGCAGAGGAGCTGGACTATCTCCTTCCTTCTCCTAGTGGGTGTCTTAGACAGACACCTTGGGGGCATAAGGGGGTGATTATGTACAGCAGGCCTCAGTGCCTTGTGAATACAAAATAAAGTCATGTTTTGGTTAAAATCTAAATTATGATGATTTTTTTAAATCAGTGAGCTGTACTTAGAACCTCTTTAAGCGCTTGGTAATTGCCCCCCTGCAGCTCCAGAAGGGCTGACCGGCTCCCTGTTGCTGTGCTCCCCATGAACCCAAGCGCCCACATCCCTCTCAGCAAGAGAAGGCAGGCCACAATTCTGAACAATTCTGAATTAACTTTATTAATGGGTAGAGATTAAGGAAGGGAACAGGAGAGCAACATAGAGGGTAACTTGCCCTGATTCACAGTGGAAGGGCGGGCCCCTGACTTAAGAGGTACCTCATGATTCATTTCTGAGTATCTAGAAAGACTGGGCTCATCCTCATGCTCTGGGTTGGGGGGCACTCTAAACTCCACTTGAACACCCACATTCCAGCCCTCATTTTCTTCCTAGGGAATGTCCTCTCCCTTCAGGGGATGCCTCCTGATTGGGTATAGGGGTGGAGTATGGCCTTAAGGCAGCAACAGAGCCACAAGAGAAGAGCAAGATTGTCCCACACTGGTGTGCTTCCCGAAGTCTGGGTCCGTGCCCCAAGCTACGTGTGGCTCTGGGCTCAGCCTCTCCTCCTGGTAAAGGGAGCACCCACTCCCCAGTTCTGTCTTCTCCTGCCCCTCCTTTTTCTACCTCATGTTCAAACTGTAACTCAAAGGTCCCTCCCCCAAAATGAGCTGAGCATTTGAAAATCCTTTTAGGAAACAAAAAATCCCAGCTGCCCCACGCTGCTCAATAAACAATCAAACAGACAAAAAACCAGGGAATATTAAATATGTCATAGTAACTGAACCCAAACAGCGGTTTGCAGGACTGCTGAGGACACCTCCCTGCAGTCAATGTACTTTACCACTTTCTAGAGCATGGACGTGGGTAGTGGTTCAAGCAAATGGTTTTCCAGAATCAAGGAATCGATCCCCAGGGGTATTTAGTGTCTACTGACTTTGAAGGTTTTTCCGGCATCTGTGGTTCCAGGTTTCAGAGATCTTAGGAGGGACCAAATATAACAGAGTTGCCGGGGTTGGAGCATTTTATAAAGCTCCTCAGGTGATTCTCGTGTGTGACCAAGTTCACAGCCATTTCTAGTGGCTGAACTACACAGCTCTCTCTATCTGAGACATCTCGGAGGGAGGGAGTCATTAATAGATAGTTTGTGAATGGGGTGATTAAGCTGCCTGAGATACCTGTTTCCTTGTATGAATTTTATTCATACAAATTAGGAAAAACATTGGTATTTTGAGCCCCAGTTTTAGCTTTGGAAAGAGGTAGTGTATTTATTGGAAAACACAATAGAATTCTTGGTCTTGGTCTTTGGTGAGAACATGTCCAACTCTGAGTCAGAACAGGCGTTTCTGGGATGAGTGGTGGGAGCAGAACAAGGACTGCCTGGCATCCATCCAGCCATGGGCTCTCCCTTTGTTCTCAGGGTCATCTATCTCCAGTCTGTGCCCCCTTTCCTGGACGCTCCCTGCCAAGCAAAGGTGTACAAAATGATGGGGCAGTAAAAAAAATAAATAAATACGACCTCACATACACTTAAAATTGCCCTAGCCTCATCAGCTTATCATAAAAATCCTTTCTCAGTCATCTTGAAGTTAGAATTAAACTCGACTGAATTAATTTTGCATTAGGATTTAATTTGATTAAAGGCAGGGCTAAGTGAGTCTAGAACTCCACTTCCTACTATGACAACTAAGGGCTGTTCAGCGTGCCCGGGGCTCTCCAAACCCCTCACAAACCCCACCGGATTTGGGACGTGGCATTCCTAGAAACTCCTTTGAGTCTTTCCAAAGCGAGGCTTTGTCTCTCTTCACACTGTCCCCATCCGCGGCCCTGGAGTGAAGCCACCAATTCAAAGGGCTCTGTCTGGCTGGGTGTTTTCTTCAGTTTCACGTTTTGTTCGACAGCATTAGATGTGCTCACGCTCAGACTCCCCGGGGCCTGTGTGTGCGTCAATGACGGCTCTCTGTCCTAATTTGGTCATGGTGATCTTGGGATCTGTAGTTGTGGCTACAAAGAGAGGTGCTCTCTAGTTTCTTGTCATCCCCAGGGCTTATTTGCAAGCTGCTGCATAAGCCTGAAATAGAGAGCAGTCCAGAGACTAGAAATCCAGGCTACCGACAAATGCTCTTGTTACCTTGACCCCTGATATGATTCTCTTGATGGGTGTTTGTGGGGTCCTGATGGCTTTTACTCCTTCCCTGTCTTCTCCATGGCTCTGGGATGCCTGTCCTTTGATTCTTCTGCACTAGACAAATGAGTCAGAATCCTTGCAACAACTCCACCGTCCCCAGCTGATCCCAGGAGGAGCTCTATGTAGCTCCCAGGCTCTTCCTTGACTTCTGCCCTTCCCCGCCACCCCCCCTCCCCCCGCCGAGCATCCTCAACCATTCCTGTAGGCATTCAGGGAAGCCCTTGGCAAAGGTACAGAAGGAACTACATTGGCATGGAGGGGATGTTTGTTAAGTGACATGCAAGACCTAGAAATTTAAATAGTGATGTAGACGTGGGAAGGTTTAGGGAAGCAACATGCTGCAAGCTTAAAGGTAAAGGCTCTGGGATCAGATCTAGATGCAATTCACATCCTATGACTTCTTACCTCGACAAGTTACTTAAGCCTCCCTGAGGCTCCTTCTTCATCTATAAAATGGGATGATGATACCTTCCTTACAGGGTTAAGTGAGATGATGTATGTCAAGTGCTCATTACCAATACCTGGCCCAGGGCAGGCATTGTTAAAGAACGTGCCCTACTACGTCTTCTTTTTGGAAAGGATTTCAACTTCAAATGATCTCTGTGCACAGGAATCAGAGAACTATCACTGTGGAGCTAGCCTGTTAGAATCCAGTTTACTATTTCAGGAGAGGAAGTATTTGAAAAATAAATGTATTTTTCAGGCCCCTTGTAACAGATTGGCATAGTTTGGGCCTCCCTTTCCTTGAAGAGTGAAACCAGATGGGCCAGTTTGGTATTTGACTTACATTATTTTCCTTTTGTGAATCTCATGGGCTGAACTCATGGTTCCCAAGCCCTGCTTATCCTAGGACTCAACTAAGGAGTTTCTGAGAAAGTACAGATTCCCTGGCCTAATCCCAGGCTGCTGGAATCAGAATCTCCAAGGGTGTTGGGAGTGGAAGTGGGGATGGAGAACCTTCTGGAAAGGGTTTCCAGGGGGGGATCTGGTGATAAGTTTAGGAAGTCCAAGGCAAGAGCACTGTTACTGGTTCGGTTCACTGGTGGGGGATGTGCTGCGACCGTTCGCACTGATGGAGTTTTCTCCCCACTCCATTCTCCAATATATCATTAAAAAAAAAAAAATCACAATACCCGAGGGATTATCAGCACCTGCCCCCTTCTCTTCCTGAATCTAAATGAGTATGTCTGGTCCCGAATTAACGGTGGCCCTTTTTGACCACAGTGACACTACATTGTGGAGATACTCTCACAAATAGTCTTCACTGAAATTCTCCCTTCATTTAGGCTTTTGTATGTGACACATACATTGGATTCCTTCTCTTTCGCTTCCTCCACCCCGCAGTGCAGCATTGCTGAACCCACTCAGCTGGGCACAGGGGATGGAGAGGTCAAGACCGCCTCAAGCAAATCCATGTCAGTGTGGCATCCTCTCTCTCTTCCCTTCCTCTTTCTTGTCTTCAAACCTCCTTGTGAGGACCGTCCCCAGCTGTGACCCTGGGGAGGTGTGAGGGAAGAGAAGACAAGCATGAGACTGTGTGGTTATGGGTGTCCCTCATTGACCCTTCCTTGTTGTCTCCTCTTCATTTTTCTGCTTGGGCGGAAAATAGTAACACTCAGGGTCACGATGCTCGGTGGCTCCTGCTAAAGTCTGAGCGATGGCTCTCTGCTGATCCTATCAGGAAAATGCTTCTGGAGGGTTTCACTGATGTCTGTTACATCTGCTGCAGGGAGAACAAACTCTAGGAAATATAGCATTATTTGTTCCTTTTTTTTTTCTTTTTTTCTTTCTTTCTTTCTTTCTTTTTTTTTTTTTTTGCTTCTCAAGGACAAGTTTTAGATGTTGTGAGTGATCATGTTTTAGAATCATGTCAGCTTGTTTCTTCCATAGATTCTGGGAAGTCAAGGGAGTGACCTGGGAGCCTCAAATCTATAAATTTCTAAGGATCTTCAAGGAATTTGACATATGAGTTAGGACATCAGCAAGGCATACCTCCTTCTTAGCAGTGAGTGCCCTGAGCCAGGAGTGTGTGCTCTTGTGACGGGAGCTGTGGAGTCTGCCCCTGGCCTGATGATGGGCAAGTGAGACTGGACCACCTTGAATGGTCTTGAAAGTGGGGTCTTCCTCCCCCTCCCTGGGAGGAGCCAGAGGGCTACCCTAGAGCAGACTAGAAGGCCACTGGCTTCTTTGGCCTCTGAGCATTGGCGGATGTTATCTTGGGAAAGGAAGGAGAGAGTCTTTCTAGGTGTGGTTGAGAAACATCCTCCCCAAATTTAGTGATTCTCAAATTGGTCCTAAACCAGCGGTTCTCAAACATGACTATGAAGTGGAAACCCACGAGCCAAATCACGTTGGTGTTTAGGCCCATGGAATGTTTTGCTGTTGGATAGTAAAAATAGAGTGAATTCTGACTTCAGGGCTCAGAAATAATAGGAGAGATGAGCCCCGCTAAAGAGATCTCTAATACTTGTCCCCTCCTGGATACTAGAGTTCTTGTGGTCCTGGAAGCATCCATTTTTCCCATATCCATCTTCAAACCTTTTCTGTAAGTGCCACCATTGTTTGGCATTCCAAAGATTAACTTTGGGAGTAGGCAAGGTCCTGTTCCTGAAGTTGTAGCTAGAGGACAGGACCCCAGGTCTTGCAGAGTAACCAGAACATCACAGAGGGAAACTAGACAGGTCTGGCTCAGTCAGGTGTACCCTTCTGGAGCATCTTGTCCATTTAGACAGTTGTTAAAGCAACTGTTGGACTAGCTGTTATCAAAGATGATTGGCCACTCAGTACAATTCAGTTTCTAGGGTTGGTGGGTTACTGGTGGTTCCCTTCCCATGTCCTGACCTCCGCTCTGAATACATAACATGATTCCATCAGTCAGCAGGAATAGATGCGGCCACCTTCTGTGAGGTCTAGACCCACAGATGCTGGGGAGCTTTGTGGCAGATGGTGTCAGCCAATCAGCCAAACCTTTCCCTACACTATTACACTTCCTATCACCTTCGCCCCAACTGATCCTATCCTCTCCTTCCTTCCTTTCCTGCATAAAAACACAGCAAACTCATGTCGCCCTCCTTTTCTGGGCAATCTGGAAACCCCACTGCTGTCTTGCTTATTTTAGAGAATGAGGGTCTTGAGAGGAAAATGTGTCAGAGCACATTTACAGGGTGTACCCTCCTTGGGACTGTGTAATGAAAGAGTAAGAAAAAACATCAGGTCAATCCGTCGCCCTGCTCCCAGGTGGCAAAACGTTTAAGAATTACTCGTAGAGAAGGGATGCCTGGCTTGCTTTCATCATCCCGAGATCTCAGTCCAGCAGTTGCACTATTTAGGGAGTGTCTTCCCTAAGCCAGGGACAGTGCCAGGAGCTGGGGTTCAGTGGCGAACTGGTAAATATGGCCCTACCATCCACGGGGCTCGTGGTCTGTCCCTGGAACAGTCCTTGCTGTTCCAGCCTCACTGTGCATCAACACCCACATCTATTCTCTAGCTTTCATTGGGTTAAATGAAGGCTGCCTGCAGGGGCCTAAGAAGGGAGGGTGGGAGGTCGGATCCTTTTGGGAGAACACTAGGAGCTTTTTGAGCCCAAAGCATATTGGGAGAGGGGCTGGCATCCTCTTGAATTCCAGGCCTGAGGAGAGAGACGAGTCCTGGCATAGGGCAGGAAGAGGAAAGCGCATCTGCTTTTTGCAGATCTTATTGATTCGGTGCAGACAATGAATAAAAAGGGCAGGAGCAGACAGGTTACATATGCGTGGCGAGTTTTGCTCGATGTGGCTCACTGCTCTCCTCATCTGCAGCACACGTGCAGCTCAGTCCAATGCCAAGCTCGGGAATTTATTTATGAAATTATATAGCCTTTCCTCAAGTAACATTTTACTTTTATTTTATTTCATCTCCCGGATTCCCACAGTGAGAGCAGAAGTTATTTCCTCATAGGTAGCTACCTTTTGACACTCATTCATATAAATGGAAGGGAGGATGGGGGAAAATATCTATAGTGCATGGCAGACATTTACGCCAAGAAAGACGTGATGATAGTTTAAAGGTTTACATTTCCATTGGATTCAGTCTCTACCTAGAAACCTGAGAAATTAACCCTAGTGGGCACCTTCTCATCACTCAATGGAACCAATAATGACAGTCCTAGGAGTCTCCCAGGATCACCTGTCACATAGTGATGGGGTGTGCACCTCTCACCCTCTGCACACTTAAGTCTGTTTCTGCATGCTGTTTATTTTCTGTGGAACCTCCTGGCTGTGTTCTGAAGCTCTGGGATCTCTAGTTATTAACAAGGGGCCCTGGGAGCTTTCCTCTTGCCCCAAACAAGAATCGTGCTATCAGCCAACGTCACTTATGGATTCTCTGATACCACAAAATGGGGTGAGAAATCTCTGAGAGGAATCTCTTCTCCTGAAATATAATTAATGTTATGGCATAATGTAAGTCAGTCCCTTGCCAGAAGCATTAGAATACTTTCTGGAAGAAGGTAACGTGATCCTAGTCATCAAGTTATTCCCACAAACAAATCTCTGAATACAATGTCAAAGCATACAAAGATAAGTTGGCACACAAGGGAAACAAGGGAACATGAATAAGAACTAGCACGAACAATAGACCTGCAGGTTCTCTGGATACTGCGGTGATCAGGCATGGCTTTAAAATAACAATGCTTACCATTTTAAGTAGAAATAAGACAAGATTGAGAAACCTGGCAGCAAACTAGAAACTATAAAAATGACATAGTATATTTGAAACATGGACCAAAAAGAAATTCTAGAACTTAAAATATAGTAAGTGAAATTCAGAACTCACTGAATGGATTTTAAAAGAATTTAGACACAGCTGAAGAGATAATTAATGACGTGGGGGACAGGGCAAAATAAACCATCTGAAATGAAGGATAAAAAATACAAAAGTGGGGGTAGGAGACGTAGAGGATACTGGGAGAAGGTCTTACCTATTGAACTGGATCTCTACAAAGAAGGAGAGAAAATGGGGGAAGAAGTATTATTTGAGGAAGTCATGGCTGTGAATTTTCTAAAACTGAAGAAAAATACCAGTACACAGATTCGAGGAGGCCTACAAACTCAAAGCAGGATAAATAAAAAGAAATCTACATCCAGACACGTTGTAATACAAATGCAGAAAGTTGAAGACAAATTGTACTATTTATTATTTCCCAAGCAAGTCCCCAATTTCCTTGTATCTCTGTACCTTGGCATGTACCATTCCCTACTTCTTCAGTTTTATCTGTCCAGATGTTACCTATTATTTATCAGGCTTTATCTGATAATCCTCCTGTTGTTACCTCCAAGCAGATTTACAATTAAAATAATCAATAATAGTTTAATGTCGACAATATGAATCCCACTTTTTTGACTACTGCTACCATGATGGAGCACCTGTTTCCTTCTGGGCATTGTCCTTGGCATTCATCATACATGACCTCATTTAATCCTCATCAAACTCAGCAGGAGTTTCTACACAGGAAAAAACTGAGGCCACCCGGCTCGCTTATAAACTTATATAGCATTTTACCCATTTTGTGCCACTTATACCATTTTTTTCTTGAACTACTGTCCTTTGTATGCAAAGCCCATCTCATCTAGAGGGCGAACCTCATCTTCTTTTTGTGTCTCCTGCCGTGCCTAGGACCTAGCTTTGCACACACATAGCAGATGTCCCTTCATTTGTTGAGGAAGTCCCACACGTGGCATGTCCCCCGAATGCCTTAAGTGCCTGTGGATCTGTTAAAAGTCTGAGCAGACGCACCAGTGGAAGTTGTGAGCGTGTCCCACACCTTATCATCTCTGCCTGCCTCAGCGGCTCCCATTCACACGTTAAATTGAAAGCAGCGACCGATGCTCTATTTAAAGTGTCCTCAAAAATGGTACTCAAGTGTGGAACACAGCTATTTCACTGACGTGGGCAAGGTATTTATGGAGAGGTTGTTTTTCCTTTGGATCGGTGGGTTTGTAACCAGGAGCCATTATATGACACCTGTGTGGATGTCAAAAGGAAAACAATGAGAAAAAAAAAAAAACCAAAAAACTCCTCTACTGGTTACCTCCATCTCTATCAAGACATTATCTCCCTGGTTATTTTCTACATCAAGCCATGTCTCTTCCATCAGCATCCAAAGATCACAGAATATGACCCCGGGCCAGTCAAAGTTGAAGCAGGAATTGTCCGGAGCAGAGAAAATAATTGTAGTGTGCTCCATTAGCATTCCGGCAATGGCTCTCTCTGGATCTGTTCTCTTCCTCAGCTTGACAGCTTAATGGTTTGCGGAGAAGGAATGCTTTAGCACAGCCGGTCTCTACCTACTGTGGGGAGGGGCTAACTGGTGAAAGCACTAGGTGAAATCTCTAGAGGAAAGGGGGGTGCTATGGGAAAAGAGGTGTTGGAGGAAGTGGCCAACTTCATCAGAGCCGCGCGCCGTCCCTGCTTCCAGCAAACCCGTGACTTGTGTGTGCTTCTGTGTCCTGTGGCTGATCTTTCCCTCCCTGGCTCTCTGTCTGGGCACCTTGTCACTGGGTAACCTTTCAAATAAATCTTTATTGATTCTACTGATGAAGTGCACTGCTTGCATTTTTGACAGCCCAGGATTGTTTTTACTTTCTGAACAGTACCAACGTTCCCTTCCCTTTCTCTTTCCCCCCTCCCTTTCTCCCCTCCCTCACCTTCCCTTAGCAACAAATCATAAATAGCACAAGGTTTTTACGGCAAGTTCACACTATACCTTCTATTCTCTGGACCCAACGTCCATTTCCTGTAAGAGCTTTTGGAGTCCCTAATACCATAGTGCTGGAAAATGTTTGCCTGGGTCATGTATAGATTTGGTAGGGAGTGGTTGAAGCTAGAGGCTTTAGGCAATTGCATTTTAAGGTGAGGACAAAATATCTAGAATAAGAGTTAGCCCTCACAACATCCACAGTAGGAGTTCTGGGGACTCTGACAGCAAACATGTCCCATGAAACTTTCAGCGCTTTGCTGCCATTGCTTTGATTAGATTGATGGACTCTCCACGCAGCCTCTGACCCAGTGTCCTACTGGATAGCTCCAAGCCTCTGGGCTGGTCAGTGTTTCTCAATGACATTCTGGGCAGGACAGATCTTCCTTATGCAGGACCATCTGGCACAAGGCAAGATGAGCATTCCTGACCCTCTGGGGGCTGAACACCAGAAGCATTCAGCCAACCAGAAAAGCCTCTATACATGTCTAGATGCCCATGAGGTGAAACTGCCCAGACTGAGAAGTTCCACAAGTCTGAGAAGAAGAGTATGGCTGACCCCTGTACCTCTTCCTGAGGAGGGGCACTGTTGAGATACCTCTGACGGCTGAGTGACCTTGAACAAGTCCCTTCACAAACTCTCTGAGCCTTCAAGGTTCTCATCTATTGAATGGTGATAGTGGTAGAACCCATCTCTGAGGTTTGGTAGGATTGACATTAGTGAATCTTCATGAGTGTTTACAGTGTGCTAGGCAATTCACTGAGCACATTATATGCAGGATCTCATCTCATCTTTGCAGCCAACCACCCAATGACGTAGGACCCATTATTATTCCCATTTTACAATGATGAAACTATTTTTAGTCCCGTCTCATGGATGCAAAGACTCCAGGTCATGCAGCTAGTGGGTGGGACTACAACTTTGGTCAGTGGTTCTCAAACTTCAGCATGCTTCAGAATCTCCTGGATGGCTTGTGAAAACCACATGTTGCTGGGATCCATCTCCAGAGTTTCTGATTCAGTAGGTATGGGATGGGCCTGAGGATCTGCATTTCTATTAAGTCCCTGGGAGCTCTGGTTCTACTGCTCTGGGACCTCACATTGAGGGCCACTGACTTAAGTCTTCCAGTTTATACCCACCAAGTCTTCCAGTTTATACCCTTCCAGTTTATACTTGCAATGTGTTGTAAGCTGGAAGAAGGCAGGCGGAAAGTATGTCCCCTTCCTCTATGCACACACAACACACATATCAAGAGATTTTGTATGTCCCACGTGGTCCTGGATGGGGCTTAGTCCCTGGGTGGGGGACAGAGTACTACTTGGATTCTACCTTCACTGTCAATTTGTGCAGGCTTCGTGTGTCCCTCAGCCCTTGGCTGAAGGCAGGGTCCTAAGGAGGCACTAATGAGGTCCTGGAACCTGGAGAGAGAAGGGCAAGGTGGGTGATGGGTGGTAGCAGCCATGGCGAGACTGGCAGGGGCTGGTGGCTTGGGACGTGCTATAAGATGTGGCTTATTATAGGTTCAGCGACCTATACACAGAAAATGGAATTAGCTCATTGTGCTTGTATTTTCTGTGACTCTGAGATTTTTATTCTTTTCTTCTGATGATGGCAACCTGTGTAGAGAGAAAGCAAGGAAAAGAGATTTTCTTTCCTCCATCCTTGGGCCAGGGTAGTAAGAGGGAAGCCAGGTCAGGTCACAGTGGCAGCAAAGTGAGAGAAGCCGAAAGAGAGGCAGATGTGGGGTGCGGCAGTCGCCAGCAGTGTCCACTAGCCCTCCCCCTCTGGAGAGCTTTCCAATAACAATATTGTAACCACCCGTCAGGTTATTGATCGTTTACCATGTGCCAGCACTTATGCTGAGCACTTTAAAACAGTTGTGGGAGTGAATCCTATTTTCAACTCCATTTTATAGATCGAGAAATTAAGTTTGGAGATTCAGGAAATTAGCTCAGGTTCATGCAGTGAGCAAGGGACCGAGCAAGGCCTGGAGCCCAGGGCTGCCTGAGCTACAGCCCATACCCTTAAGCGCTTTGCACCAATGCTCAGTTAAAACCTTGCCTCTTGCTTTGTCAGAATCTGGGAAGACTCTCCCCTCATTGCCTGGACACTTTAGTTCCGCTCAACCCACCCAGAAGCCGGTACCCCCCAAGCCTCATGAAGCTGGTGATGCCCCATGCTTCAGACCAGCCTTGGCCCAAGACCCTGCCCATGAACCTGAGTTTGTCAGACAACCTCATGGGGTCCGGGTGTGTCCCCTTTGTGAGTACCAGGACCCCTGTCCTCTCTGTGGGGCTGCGGTGTGGATGGCTGATTAGTCCAGGCTCCCGGGAGGAAAGGTTGGTAGCGGTGTCCTCCGCCCCAGGGGCTGTCCCAGTGAGCCTCAGCTCCAGCAGCCACCCCTGGTGTTTGCAAGCCTTGTGCCTGCACCTCCTTCTCTGTGTAGGTGGTCGCCCTGGGAGAGCTGGAGAAGGGGAAGGCAGAGGATGGGACTGTCTTGATGTCTTTTCTAGGAGGAATTGAAATGCAAGCAGGTCCAGGGTCAGAGCGGGCTCATCGATGCTCAGCATGTTGCAGAGGAGTTGCTCTGTGCTGGGGATTTTCCCCTCTGCTGGTTTGATAAATGATCCAGGGCTGGGTGTCCAGGCCCACCATGTGGGTCACAGTGGCCCCCACTGCCCATGCACTTCCCCATGAAATCAACAACAGAAGCTCCTGGCTTGAAGGGCTTGATCCAGATAAAGACCCCAATTTTAAGTTTTTTAAATTTATTTTTAATTTTTTTATTTTGCTCCTATTCTTTCCAGAGGTTTCCTGTCATTGTGGATTTGATACCTTACTCTCCGAGGGCCTCTTGCCTCCATTTCTCTCCTCCTCCCTGTGCCCCCCATCCCTCTTTCCCACACAGCACTAGCTAGAGATGGTGCTGGGGAAGGGCCCCCAGCCCTCTGTGGATGCACATGACCCTTGGTCCTGGGATACCCTGCAGTCCTATTTCAGGATGTCTATCACAAACTAAGGAATACCGGCTAAAGCCCTTGGAAAGGGTCTTAACTTTTTTTTGAAATAGTCCCTTGGGTGCTGAAAATGATATCATCCAGGGCAGTGAGTGGACTTGAAATCTTGAGACCCCTTCCAAAAAGGCTGGCTTTATGATTTTGGGCCAAAAAAGAACCATGAAATCTCATCACTGGATTAACAATGACCATAAAAGCGCTCATGTGTTGAGTTCTTAGTAGGCTTTGCACGCTGCTAAGTGTTTCTGTAGGCGTCACCTGGTCCAGCTTCCTGCCCCATGTGGGACTCTGCACACAGCATCCCTGCCCAACGGACACTTGGCCTTGGGCTGAGTGTGCCTGCGGCAGCCCCTCCCACAGCCGGGAGGCCCCGTGGACTCAGGCAGGATGGAAATCTCTGCCTTATGACCTCCACTCACAGGCCCTATTTCTGCTCTCTGGAGTGCTCTAGAAAGGTCCCTCTCTCTTCCAGGTGGCAGCCCCTCCAAGTTCAGTCTAGACATCCCGCCCCTTCAAGATGCCCTGGTCCTCTGTGGTTGTTTGTTTCTTTTCATCTTTTTCATCATACTGATGCCTCTGTGGGTCAGGCCAACATGGTAGCCTTCCTTTGCAGAAAGCAGACTCAGACACAAAGTGGGGACCCAACAGTTCATTCTCAAAAGATACGCTTTTCTTCTGGAATCCCCTGCTCACAAATCTCTCTTTTCCCCCTAACTTCTTCCAAGTAGGACCTTTGACTAGGCCAAGCCAGCCATCGTATAAGGCTGCTTCTCCACATTTGGGGGATGATCCAGGAGTTGTGGCCAGAAGAGGCAGCTCCTTGTGGGGGCCCTCTGGGCTGGTTTGCCCGAGGACTGGATGCCTAATTAGTCTCCAAGCGTCTGCAGCCCCGGTGGAGCAGGCCATATGGGGCAGGCCTAGTGGGAGGGGCAGGCTGCCTGTGCCAGTGGGGGGCCCACAGGGGCTGCAGGAGGCCTTGTCCAGAAGCCTTTTCCTTCTTTCTTGGGCTCCATTCATGTCCTGGTCCATTGGCTGAGCCCCAGTTGTGGCAATGTGGTGTGTGCCACAGCGAAGGTGGGAGCAGGGAGGGTAGTTTAGTCTCTCCCCTCTGTGATCTGCAGCTTCTCCCCCGGGGGCCAGAGCAGGAGTCAGGATCGGGATAAAACGATAAGGATTAGTCTCGTAGGGAACAAACAGGAGAGACTGAGCTGACCGGGGAGAGCAATACAGCACAAGAAGTACTGGGGCTAAGTACTGGGGCTAGCATGGCTAAGGCTGATGGGGCAGCTGTTTGTGCCCGGCACTGCTGGGAGCATTTACACCTATTAACTCACTTAATCCTCACAAAAGCCCCATGCGGTATGTGCTATTTAACTTCACTTTATACAAGGGGAGCTTTAAGATCAGCACCCCGAGCGCTGGGAGGAGCAGAAGAGAGGTGCGGAGCAGAGGCTCTGAGCCTGGGATGGAGTCTGGGCTCCACCCCCGAAAACTGCCAACCCTCCGTGGACCCCAGTTCCCTCCTCTGTCAAAGGGTAGTAGTAAGAGCTCCCTTGTGGGGTTGTGGTGAGGGGTGCTGGTGTGGTACGATGATGAGGTCAAGTGTACAGCCCAGTGCTGGGCATGTGGCAAGGTCTCAGTAATTAGCTCTTTGTGTGAAGGGAAGGATGCCTTGCTTTTCAATCACAGAGAAAATATCCTGACTGTGAGGTCTGCTGAGAGGGTCTCCGTCAAGGAATAAAGCAGAGTCAGGGACTAAAAGGACCTGGGTGCTCTTTCTCTGTCACGATTTCCCTTTGTCTCCCTTGGGTGAGTTGGTGGGACAGTGGGTATGGCCTTGCAGCGTGGCTGCCATTAAGGTAAATGAGATGAATAAAGTGTTTGAATAGGAAAAACCCTTCCCTTGTCCTCTGGAGCCCCACATCTGCCCCTGATGTGAGGAAGGGAGTAGGAGGAATGATGAGTCCACTGGATGGTCTCAGCCACAAGGGCCTTTACCAGAAGCTGGATCTTGAGATTCCTGAGAGTGTAACCCCCACTCCTTACTCTCCCAGCCAGACCCCTGGCCCTTCCCTGCTCAGCAAGCCCAGGGCAGCCCTCGACAAAGAGAGGCAGTGTGTAGAGTCTGCCATGTTTTCAGCATGCGTTGCCATCCATTGGGCAATATCTCAAAGTAAATCAGCACTTAAGGGAAGGTTCATCATTAATGATGGTGAATATAAATCCAGCTATGCAAACAGTCTTCCTAAGAATTTTTTTTTTTTTGAGAAGAGAGTGATGAGTTGGTGTGGTTAGTTGGTCCTATAGCTTGTAATGTGCATGATGAAGAGTTGGTGCTAGCAGGATAACCTCTTCATTTTTGTATTGACCACTAGTGCCTGCATGCTTTGTATTATTTTCTGTCCATAGTCTCCTTGTAGGTATCTTTTAAAGCCACTTACTAATTTTTAAAAACACTGGATTGTTAAAGTCAAGCAGGTCAAGCTACAGCTTCCTATTTACTGGCCTTTTCTTCTAAATAGCATTAGCCCTGGGAGCCATCCCGGAGCGGCCATTTTGTCTCCCAGCCTCCCTTTCTTCCACCTTCCCCTCCCCCCCCACAGGAATGTCTCTCAGTCTCATGGCATCACCTGGCGAGTTGCCAAAGCTAACAAACAAACACTCTTAACCTTTCCTTCGGAACAACCCCACGCGGGTCGGTTCTGTAGACCGTGGGCCCAAACCAGACTTGTGGGCCCCCAAGATGAGGACATGTTCGAGGAGATGGGTTGGTATGGAGTGATGGTGCTGACGGCAGGTGGGGAAGGGGGTGCGGAGCTCGCAGGGGCCTGCGGGCTGTGTGCGGGAGAAGCCCGAGGACTCCACTGAGTCAGAACGCCCCGAGGCGGGCAGGGCAGCTGCAGGTTCACAGATGAGCAGAGCAAAAGGAGAACAGAGGCCTAAAAGCATCAGATGAGAGAAAAATGGTTTTCTTGTGGAGCCAAGTTTTTTTTTTAAGTAAGCACAAGGGACGCCTGATGTGGAAAGGAATCTTTAAATTATTGGAAAATGCTTTGGGGATGCAAAACTGGGCTGAGGCTGGCCTCTGTGGATTTGGGGGAACTCTTTGAACAGGGGGTATCTGGAGACCCTTCTCCAAAGCTCAGCGGCTGGTTCATAGGACACGTTAAATCTTTTCATGTTGGAGGGCTTGCACCCATCCAGTTCCTGAATTTATATCCTGCCCAAGGATGGGGGCTTTGAGCAGTGTGAGAGATGCTGTAGGATCCATTAGGGTCGCATGGGACAGATCATTTCTTCTTCCGCGTCCTATTGGGCATGTACACTGTGCTGAGTACTGTGTACTGTGCATTGAACTATAAATAAGAAGCATATTTTCACATCGGGAGGGCTGATTTAGCAGCAAAGTGAATACAGATGCAAACATTATGGCAAATGCAAAGTAGAAAGTGATCCGCTCCAACATTCGCACACATTGCTTTGGAAATTCAGGGAAGGAGAGAGATTCCTTTGGCTTGGTGGTTAGAAGGGATTTGTGATGGTGGTAACACAGACTGCCTCATTTATTCTTCACCACCACCTAGAAGGCAGGTCCTACTGTCATTCCCATTTTACAGTTGAGGAAACTGAGGCCTAAAGGGAATAAGTCATTGTCCAAGGTCAAATTTTCAAGTGTAGAAATAGGGAAGGAAGAAAGAGAAGGAAATCTCAAGCAAAGGGAACAACTTGGTGAAAGCAGGGAAGCTCAGGACCTGTATGAGTAATGAAGAGTAGTTCTATTTGAGTGGAAATGATCAGGCTAGGTGGCAGAGGTCTTTGAATACAAGGCTAAGTTTGTCCTCCATTCTGTAGGCAATAGGGAGCCATGGAAGACTCTTGAGTAGGAGAGTGTCATGATCAGAGCAGACAAGTGGTTTAGAGAGAGGAGGATCAGAGATGTATAAAGCATTAAGAGGTGACTATAACAGAACATGAGGAGTAATGCACTATGCCCAGAGGACATTATAAAGAACCATTACCTTGGACAATGCAGGAGAGAAAATTTCTTTTCATTTTGGTAAGAGGCAACTGATTTCATAAGAATGAAGGAAAAGTGGTCCATTTTCCAATTCCTTCCAACTCCATCCACCCATTTATACATATTCTCCTAACCACTAAACTAGACCCTACCCATTACCGCTCCCCCTTTTTCTTTCTGCTTGCTGGATTTCTTTACACAAATGTGATCACTTTAACACCAGTTCATTGGAGTTAATTAAATCTCTTTCATGGCTTCAGACATTCATTGGCTTTAAAGGAGGTGGTATGTGAGTGCAAAGCTGGCATATGGAAACATCTAGATCACTAGTCAAGCTATAGTCAGTGCTGTAGTCAAGAGCACTGAACTCAGATTCTAGGTCCAGGTGATAACTTCTGTGGTGGTGCTGGGATATGTGATCTGTTTTTGAGTTTCTGCACCTGCAAGATGGGGCTAAAAATACCTAAGCCAGTGAGAAAAACGAGATGGTGATAAGATAAATGAGAGTCTATACATCAGTGGTTCTCCAAGTGTCCCCAGGCCAGCATCATCAGCATCACCTGAGAACTTGTTAGAACTGCAAATGACCAAGTCATGTCCCAAGCCCACCAAATCAAAAACTCAGGGCGGGCTTTCCAGGTGACTCAGTGATTCATGGTCAAGTTTGAGAGCTGCTGCGGCTTATCAGAGTGCGCAAGCATTCAGGCTCATATATGAACTCTATCTTGGTCTGTTATAGCGGTTCTCAAACCTGAGTGTGCTCACACACACCTGGAGGCCTTGTTTCAACACAGGTCCCTTAGGTCTGGCGTGGGACCTGAGAATTTGCATTCTAGCAAGTTCCCAGGTGAAAACCCCTGTTTTATTACACTCTGGTTTTGTGGCTTTCAATATCTCTTTAGTGCTCTCTGGAGCTCAGTTTCCTCACCTGTAAAATAAGGATCATAATAGTATCTACCTTATAGGCTGTTAGGAGAAACAAACGAGTTAATTCATATAGAGTGCTTAGCACATCGGACCTCCCTAAACGTTCTCCTTGTTATTAATGAATTTGTAACATGTTTTACAAATACAGAGGATCATTGTGAAAGCTGAATCACAGAGGACTAGCAAGGGTCTATTTAAAAGAATTTTATTCTGGTCAAATATATAAAACATAAAATTTGCCATTTAAAATGTACAACTCAGTGGCATTAATTACATTCGCAGTGTTGTGCAACCATCACCACTGTCCATCTCCAGAACTTTGTCATCTTCCCCTCCCAAAACTCTGCCCATTAAGCAATAACCTCCCCCTTCTCTCTCCCACCAGCCCCTGGTAACCTCTAACCTACCTTCTGTTTCTATGAATTTGCATATTCTAGATATTTCATAGGAGTGGAGTCGTAGAATATTTGTCCTTTGGTGTCTTGCTTGTTTCACTTAGCCTGATGTTTTTAAGGTTCATCCATATTGTAGCATGTATCAAAACTTTATTCTTTTTTAAATCACTGAGTCATATTCCATTGTATCGATACACCACATTTTGTATATCCATTCATCTGCTGATGTATACTTGGGTTGTTTCCACCTTTTGGCCCTTGAACATTGGTATACACATATGCGTTTGAGTTCCTGTTTTCAATTCTTTTGGATATATACCTAGGAGTGGAATTGCTGGATTGTGTGGTAATTCTATTTTTAGCTTTTTGAAGAACCACCCAACTGTTTCCCACAGCAGCTGCACCATTTTACATTCCCACCAGCAATATTCAGCAGTCTGATTTCTCCACATCCTTGAAAACATTTGGTATTTTTCACTTAACTGTAGCCATTCTGGTTAGATGTGAAGTGGGACCTCATTGTGGTTTTGATTTGCATTTCCCTAATGACATCTTTTCATGTGCTTATTGGTCATTTGTCTATCTTCTTTGGAGAAATGTCTCATCAAGTTACTTGCCCAATTTTAAATTGGGTTCTTTGTCTTTCTGTTGAGTTGCAGGACTTCTTTATGTATTCTGGATACTAGACCCTTATTAGATGTGTGATTTGCAAGTATTTTCCCCATTCTCTAGGTTGTGTTTTTTAGTCTATTTTTTTGAAAGATTTATTTATTTATTTTAGAAAGATAGAGAGCAGGAGCAAGCGGGCGTGGGGGGTGGAGAGGGGCAGAGGGAGAGAATCCTCAAGCAGATTCCCTGCTGAGCACAGAGCCCAACACGGGGCTCAATCCCACCACCCTGAGATCATGACCTGAGCCGGAATCAAGAGCCGGCTGCTCAACCGACTGAGCCACCCAGGCGCCCCTAGTCTATTTTTTAAGATATAGTTTCATTGAGATGTAATTGATATGCCATACACTACATCTTTAAAGTATATAAATTTAATGAGTTTTGACGTATGGAAACAGCTGTGAGATCATGGCCACAATCAAGATAATGAACAAACCCATAACCCCCCAAAGTTTCCTCATGACCCTTTGTGAATCCTCCTCCCTGCCCTTCCTCTCTCTGCCTGTTAATAGTAATGCTCTAAATACCCTGCAGTTGACACAGAGGCATAATGGGAAGATACGTAATCTGGGACTCAGGAGGCCAGACCCCTGGTGCTCTGGCTCTGGGGGTGGATGCTGATTTCGAACAGCCTCTCCATTTCCCTGGGCTTACTTTCTCACCTGCACATGAGAGAATCCTGCTATCAGTGGGTCTCATCCACTCTGGCCTCATATTAGAATAATCACCTGGGAAGCAAGTGATTATTGCTTTTTTAAAAAGTAACATTTTGATAATTACTTTATAGTTAATTTTGAATAATTACTGCTTTTTCAAAAATACTGACGTCTATCCCCCATCCTTTGAATGAGAGTTTCTGGAGGTGGGATCCTGGTGTCTGTGCTTTTTAAAAAGCTCCCCCAGTGATTCTGATGCACAGTAAGTTGAGGTGATTTTCTTCTTATTCAAAATTCCATGGTTTATATAACCCTTTGTATTTTTCATGTTGATCTCCTTTCACTCTTTCAAAAACACCATGAGGTAGGTAAGAAAGATATGGCTTGTTTAGAGACAAGGACACAAACCCGGACAGTGGGTAAGGGACTTGAGTAGACATAATGTAGTGTGGAGACTGCAAGGTAGCACGTGTTTTCCATTATTCCCTTCAATTGCTGTTAAACGAGCATGCCGGCAGCCAGTGGCTTCCAGGTGGGGTCTCCCAGGGTGGGATTACCATGGATCAGGGGCTGACTTTGCCAGTGTATCCAGAGATTGACAGATTCTTGAGACTAACTCTCTCTAGTTCCCTAGGACATTGACATTTAAGGTAAAATGCCACTTAACTCATCGTAATGGAGTCTGCTCCCGTCTAGTTAATGAGAGAATGGTGGTTGCTCCCCTAGATGCATTTCATGGCCTTCATGGCAGCAAGGTCTCCAGAGAGCACACCTGTAACCTGAAGGTGTACTGGGTGACTCTGAGATGTGTTCAACCTTCAGATGCTTTCAGGTCTTGGCACTTTCTTCCCTCCTCAGCCATGGTGGGCATATTGGTGATATCTCCCCTCTTCATCAGGAGAAGTCTGCAACAGTTGACCCTGTTTTGAGTGGTAGGCAAGTAAGGACGAGGGGTGCTCCTTCGAAGGAAGTCCCCAGCAGGCTTCTCGTGTGGTCCAGTTGGCCAGGTATAAATCTTGTGAATGTTCTGAAACTCATGACTGGCAGAGGGGAAGGAGACCACCACGATGGGCTTAATCCAATCTTGATTGACCACTGGGGCTAGGAATCACTGGCTGATTCCAATCATGACTGACCACCTTCTGAGGTGGAGCCCCAGATGGAGGATGAAATTCCAAATAAAGTTAGGGGTTATACCAGTAAGAAGAATCAGTGCGGGGGGGGGGGGGTCAGCCTCCTCCCTGGGGAGCATGGCATTGGAACCAGGAGGCTGGTGTTTTTGAGAGCCATGTCAGCCATTTCTCGGAGAAGTCTGATGGGCAGCTGTGGTCTCTTCTTGGAGTGCGCTTCCTGTGGAGCCACATACTCCCGTCTGGGAGCCACCACAGCTTCTCTCTTTCCCTGGTTTTTATAAGATTGAAAACCAGCAGTTGTTGCTGTTTTGCTCTGTACTCTGGGCCGACCACCCGGAGTTGGTTAACACCTTCTTGATTCAGACTCTTTAGATTACAGCCTTCTTGAGTTATATTCCTGTTGGAGGAAGAAACCATGTCACCGGAGTGGGCTTCAATTCCCTGCTCTTTCAGCAGTGATTTAGGGACAGCTTGCCCCTGAAAGGTGGCTTCTGTAGATATCTGGCACTTCTGTACAGATGTCTTCTTACTAAATTAACTCTCAGAAGATCACCTTATCTTCTTGTTCCAGGGACTTCTTTCTATAGCCTCTGTGTGCAGACTCCATCAGCCACCTCTCGGCTCTGTTTGAAGATGTTGATTAGGTCAGGTGGGTGCCTGGGTGGAGGTTGAACCTGGCACCTGGGCAGTGTGCTGGCAGGTGGGGTGGGGAGTTGGTTTGAGCAAATACAAACATGACTCTGATGTGGTCGGGTGTCAATTCAGGTGGGAATGCGGGTCATTGGTCGGTTGCCGCATCGATCTTTCCAGGCTGAGCATTTTGCCTCATTGATTTTTCACTGCCGACTGACTCTTGTTCATCTGTTCACTTGGAGATTGCTTCATTTCTTTTCAGTTCATTTTTCTGTGCCCATTTGACATTCAGCCACATTGTATTGCCCTTGCTCGACGTAGGTGCTGATCACCCCTTTCCCAGGACAATCTCTGTGACCCTGGCAAAGGCCTTTAACCTCCCCGAGCCTGTTTCCTCATCTAAATAGGGATGATAACTCCTGCCTAAAGCGTCTAGAAGCTGGGGAGACAGTTGGGTGTCTGGGAGAGTAGCTCCTGGGAGGTGGTGGCAAGACTTGTTTGGTAAGGGAACTATGGTCTTGCTCAGACTTGGAAATGGAGGGAGAACCTCCACCTGAGGAGGGGCGCTGAGATCTCATGGCCATGACTCTCAATCCCCCTACCAGTGCGTGCAGCTCGGGCCATTTTGGCTCCCGAGAACAAGGTGTATCTTCCTTGTAACCTCAACCCAAGTATGGATTTACAACTGTCCATTAATATCTAATAGCACAGCTGAGACAAGGCTGGACATTTTAACAGGACTTTGCTAGGGGCCTGGGCATAATAAAAGGGAAATAAATAGAGTTACTATAACAAGTCAATGTGGTTTCCATGTTATGGTTTATTTTGCTTCATCAGTGGATGAAACCCCAGTTTAACACCTTTTGTGCCGCCATGGAGCACTGTCCATTTTTGACCCTTAGCTAGACCCGATATAGATCCCTTAAAGTTTAGGCCTAAAGACTGAGGCCCAGATAAGGATGGGAGTTCCCTCTGCTACCTGCAAAGGTGTGCCATCAGTCCTAGTGGCCTGTGTAGGTATCCATCTCTCACCTGGATGGCTTACATCATGAATGTTCACTCTTCATGAACATAGCCTTACACCCAAGACCAGGACAGAGGAGTCATTGTCCCTAAATAAAACAACAGCCCCACAGGATCATCAGAAACACCTGCTTTACAGGCAGCGAGGAAATGAAGCATCCAGACAAGGTGCTTTGAAGTTGAACCAGCTCTTTAGGGGGGAGGGTGACAAGGTCTTTGAGTCTGGGAACGAGTTAGGAATGGATGAAGCAGAAACCCATACTTTGTTTAGATAGACTCATTTTATGCTTCTTCCTTTCTCTGTGTTTATTTTGTTTTCCCGTCGATTTCATGTAATCACAGAGAAAATTGCAGCCTCTCTCAGCTGTGCTAAGAGGAACCTGGAGAAGTGGGTTGTAACAGGTGTGCAGTGTTCTGCCAGGAGGTTAAAGGGAGGGGTGCTAGTTACCCGTGGGGCTGTGGACATAGTGTGTTACGTCAGTGGGCCTTCAGCAGAAAGGAGAAATCAAGGCAACAGGGTCTCAACCGTTTGCTCTAGCTGCTTCTCCTCACCTAGAGATTTTCTTTGCAGACCTGAATCTTGAAAGCTTTCTTCCTTTTTCAAAAAGTGAAGCAAATTACCTTAAATTTCTCAATCTACTTGACAGAATTTTTATAAAGACTAAGTGAGAAAATAGATGTAGAAGTGTTTTGAGGAACAGAAGCCAGCATACCAACATTTCCCAAAGTGTGTACCATGGAACAGTGTTCCTAGAGATAGTAATAGGTGTTAAGCAATAAAGGGTTCTTTAGTCAAACACATTTGAGAAACCCTGGTTAACTATCCTACAACGGTGTCTTTATCGAAGGACTTCTTGGGATTTTTAATAAGCTCATGTGCATCTTGGCTCTCCAAGAGGGTGATTTGGTGTTTCCCAAACTTGCTTAAGCAGGGACCCTTTTAGGGCAGAGCTTTGGGAAGGACTGATGTTCTTCTCAGTGCTGTATTCATAGAATTGTGTGGGTTTGGAGTTGCAGGTGGGTGAAGGGGGCGTGCTTTCTTCCAGTAAGCTTTGATAGGCATTGGTCCATAACAGTTTCTCATGTCAACACTTCTTCCCATTGTCTTCAGTGTCCATGAAATGGCAACTATGAACGGGAGTTACTTAAAATCCAGAAAAATATTTTTGAAGGGGGAGTCCCTTTTTTTTTTTTTTTTTTTTTTTTTAGTTAAAAACCATCTTACTCCACATGCTATAGCTCAGGTGAGCTTAGAAGACATTGTGCTAAGTGAACCCAGCCAGACACACAGGGGCAAGTGCTGTATGACTCTACTTATAGGAGGTCCCTAAGGTAGTCAGATTCATAGAGACAGAAAGCAGAAGCCTGGTTGTCAGGGGAAGAAGGGAGGGAGGTTTGGGGGGTTAGTGATTAATGGGGACAAGGTTTCAGTTGTGGATGATGAAAACGTTCTGGAGGTGGATGGTGGTGATAGTTGCATGGTAATGTGAATGTAGTTAATGCCACTGAACTATACATTTAAAAATGGTTAAAATGGTAAATTTTATGTAATGTCCATCTTACCACAATTTTTTAAAAAGTTGATATTTAAAAAAAAATCTTGTCCTCCGTCTGAGTTCTTTTGATTTTGGTCTAATTTCTGTCAGACTCTGGCCCTCAGACCTTTGCTGGTTTGCATACCTGAGTGCCCAGGATGCCCTTTATAACTTGAGTGAAGAGAGAGCTCTTTGCTAAGAAGTCTGTGACTGATGCCAATTTTCCCTTGCCATTTTCACTTCTTGAATATTACTAATTTTGGTTAGAAATTTATGAAGATAACAAATTGGCCTGTACTTTGTAAGTATTTGCAATTTTCCTTTAGTAAAATTGAAATTTTGATGTGATAGTTCTTCTTTAATAAAAAATAGCTGTAAAATGCTAGGTCCCTAAGTAAAATATTTTTTATTTTTTTATTGGCATCACCTTCTTCCAGTTGAGGTCATTGGTGCACCATCTGCAGGATCAGGGGACTGTCATAAGCAGGGGGCCCTGATGACTAGGGGGCTTTCTGTAGGCTTAGGTTCAGGTCTTCGCCTCATTTTATATTTCACTGAGAATCAGTTTCTCATCTAGGGAATAAGGCTACTCTTAGCATCCTCTTGGGAGTGTTTGAATAATGTGGCTTATGCAGACCATACCGCTGGTTCTCTGACAACTACTTCCCTCCATGATTCCCTTTTGCATCAACCTGGGCAGGGCTGGCTCTGCAGATGACCTTGCCCTTGATGCCCCAAACAGAACTGTTGACTTCTTTGCTCCCCTGCAAAGTCTTCCCCATATTAGGAACGTGGCACTGCTATCCACCCAGTTCTGTTGCTCAAGCCAAAATCAAGGAGGTGTTATGACTTTCCCTCTCTTCCTCCCCTCTCATTTCCATACTCACCAGCAAGCCCTGTTGGAGCAGGTTCTCTGTTTTCAGCACCGATACCTGAGACGGGCCACCATCACCTCTCAATGAACTGCAGGTCTTCTCTTCCACCCACAAACCATTCTCCATCTAGCAGCCAGACTGTGTTTGTCAATGATAAACCTGACCTTGCTTAAACCGTTTTCATGGCTTCCCATACCCTTTGGAATGAAATTCACATTTCTTCTCATGGTTTTAAATGTCCTCTGTCATTTGCCTCCTGCCTTCCTCTCTGACCCCATTGTTCACACTTCTCTGCTCATCAATGCCTTCCAGACCCTCAGCCTTCTGCCTTTTCTTGCCAAGTCTGCCCCTCCTCAGAGTTACTACATTCACTTTTCTTGTGGCCTAGAAGGCCCTTTCCCCAAATCTTTGCATAGCTGGCTCCTCCTTCTTATTTATTTAGCCCCCCAGCAAGCATCACGGCAGAGAGACCTCCACTGGTCACTCCAGTTGGAGACCCTGCCCCCACCTATAGTGACTCTGTATCAAATGACTATGCCTACTTCTTCTTCTTCTTCTTTTTTTTTTTCAGGTTTTAGCACTATCTGAAAGTAATTATTTTTTCTTATTGATTGTCATTCTCCCTATTAAGTGTAAGGTCTCTGACATCAAAGAGTTGTCTTACTCATTGTGCACTCTTAGAACCTGGGTTCCTGCTATGTAGTAGGAGCTGAGTAGGTGTTGTTGAACAAATGCATGAATGGACTTGGGTCACCTTCCCTGCTTGCTGCTTGGCCCCTCTCATATCATCCCTGGGCCACCTAGGCCTTGTCCAATTATGCCACCTCCGTGGGATGAAGGAAAGGGATCTCTCCTTCAGATGCAAATTATCAAGGCCTATCAAAGTGATGGCACTCAAAACAGTTTAGTTTTTATACACTAATAGGCTAGAAGGCCTTCTTCTCCTCCCTTAACAAGCACACATGGGTCATGGGGCCTCCTAGACTTACCTGCCCTCCTACTTTTGAACTACAGTCTTCAGTTATGACGTCTGATGGGTGACTTTGTGGTTTACAGGGAAGTATGGGATCTGTCCGAAGACCTCTGAGTTATAGACATGAAGAGCATGGCTTTGGGCAAGTTAATGACATTCTCTGAGTCTCCATGTCCCCATCTGGACAACAACAGTCATGGGTTGGATAGGGATGAAGATGTAATTTTGGAGTCATGAGTGTGTATTGCATATGAAGGAGCTTGTGGAAGGCAAGCTTAACACACAAAGGAGAGGTGGTAGGGTGGAATTTCGGTCCACGTAAGAGGAAGAGGTGGGTATAGCTGGCAGGCGTTTTCCTCTTTGTGTGGAACACTTTGGGTTTCCATCCACTGAGCAATGTGCAGAGCAGACTCATAGAAGTGGTGAGTCTACTTAAAGGCCTCCTGGGTTTTGCAGACATTCGACCCTCTGTCACACCTTGGGTCCATCTCTTGGCCTCTTGAGTCCCCAGTGACACAACTTCTGAGCAGGTCCTGAAAGGGGGCATCAGCAGCATCCAACATGAATCTTCCTCTGCCTGGCCTTGCCCTGGGCCCTCCAGCACCATGTCCCATCTGTCATCTTGTCACCTGGAGAAGGAGGAGGGCACAGCTAATTCCTTGGGGTGCTAGGGGAGGGCACCAGTCCTGTCAGGGGTGTGGGCAAGAGGGCCTGGTATTGATGTGGGGGCAGAGGTTGACTTGTCAAAGCCCATGTTCTGTTGCTACTTTGTGGTGACAGATACCTTGGAGAATGGCATCTGAGGGTCTTCATCATTCTGTGCCTTGCTTGTGAAAGGGTGATGGGATGGGAGTTAAGATTTTCTACCCCTTGGGGCACCTGGGTGGCTCAGTCGTTAAGCATCTGCCTTTGGCTCAGGTCTTGATCCCAGGGTCCTGGGATCAAGCCCTGCATCGGGCTCCCTGCTCAGCGGGGAGCCTGCTTCTCCTTCTCCCACTCCCCCTGCTTGTGTTTCCTCTCTCGCTGTGTCTCTGTCAAATAAATAAATAAAATCTTAAAAAAAAAAACAAAAGATTTTCTACCCCTTGCCTCATGGGTTGCTGGTATAAATACAGAAGTAGGGTAAGGTTTCAGCAGAGTGGGGTGGGCAGAGAAGGAACTGGGGGATGGAAATGTGTTAATTCAGAATTGTTGCCAGAAGCCACACACATCTCTGGTCATTTGGCTCATAGGTGTGTGCCCAGCAGGTGGGGCAGCAGTATGACCCGGTGGCACAAATCCCCACTATTGGGGACCCAGTACCTTCAAGCACATGGGAACGAGCAGGGGGTAGGCCAACAACAAGCTCCTTAGGAGGAATAACATACTATACTCGCATTACTTGATCAATACTAAACCTTTTAAAAATCCAGTGTTGTCATGGTGATGGAATTATTTCCAAACTTTAAGACATTAAACCCTCCTCTTCTGCTACCTCCTTGCTTATTTCCAGGTAGCAGTGTCTGGCCCCAGAACTTTGCTGCAATCATTCTGAACATTTTTTTTAAAGGAGCGAATATAGCTCTGTTCGGCTTCCGGCTGCAAGGGAGATTTCTGCCAAGATTTGCGGCACGCAGCTGAAATATGTTTTGTATTTTATGAGCTTTGGCTCATCGTGGAATTAAATAGCACTAATTACATGAATATAGACCAGCAAGGGAGACAACTGTTCACTTCCTGATTTTCCCTGGAATTGAAAAAGAAAGGGAGGAGGTAGAAGGACAAGTAGGGGACTGGGGAGAGGGCCCTCCCACTAGACATTAAATGACAACAGAAGTACTGTCATTTGGCCTAAATGTGCCCCCAATAGGCTGCTCCTTCACAGTGCCACTCATTGGTGGGGCTACTGGCTTCCTTATATGAAGACTGTGTGGGCGGGAAGGGGGGTGGTTCTGATGGGGACAGCAGTGACAGGGCCTGAGGTCAGGGGGCCATTGGGGAGCCAAGTGCCAACTGTGGGAGAGGCCGAGGCCCAAGGATCTGAAAGCAGTGTGCTCCCAGCTGGGTTCCCCCAGCATCCTGTATTTAGCACTCTTTCCAAACCTGTTGACCTTTTTTTCAGCTAGAAAAGTCTAGTTAGAGATTTCACACTTGTCTCAGGAAGGGAATCTTCATTCCTGTTTCCATTTACTTTCTTGCTAAGGGAAGGGAAGGGAGTGGACATTATCACTCTATCACATGTAAGTTAAGCCCTTGGGTTGGGGTTGGAGAGCTGCAGAACCTAGAGGACTCCTGCCAACTCTTTAGAGAGCTGTTGTGGGTGGGGGTCCCCAGAAGCCAGAAGAAGTGAAGGCCCCTCCCCAGAAGGGTTAGCATTGCTACTTGGATCTGACTCAGTGCAATGGGCCAGACCCTGAGCTGACAAGCGCATCCCACTCCAGCCTTCCTTATTATGAGAGACAAAATAGGCTCAAGGAGGGAGACTGAGGCCCACCTGACAGATGAGTGCCCCACATCCTTTGGGGGCAGGCTGTGGAATCCAACTGTGGCAGGCTCTCCCAAGGCACCCCACAATTTAGATTTAGGCTACTACAAAGCCAGTGAGTGCAAAGATGCAAAGAGCCTCAAGAGAGAAACTTCAGTGCCAACGTTTTGTTTTCCAGTCAACCCCCACCCCCAGGGTGTTGTAATCGGCACCACTATGCATCTCGGCTGCACGCCTCATTGGTGGAACCCTCACATTAGTGGTGGCCTATGTTCCCTGAGGCCTAAATGCCTTACTCTCACTTCTCCTAGATTTAGCCCAAGAAGAAACTTGGTGAGCTCTCTCGCCCCATCACCCTATTTCCAGAAACACCATTTTACAGATGGAGAAACTAAGGCATTGAGGAAGAAGGGCAGCAGGACTGTGACCAGTTGGGATTGCCATTCCTGGCTTCTGTAGCATCCTTGCCGAGAAAGGCTACAGAGAAAGGAGGCTTTTATGGGTGACTTTGGCTGACATATCAAGCATGCACCACTGTGGGCTAAGGAGATCCTGCTTCTCCCCCCTGACCATGAGAGGAGAGGAAGGTCTGGAGCGGAGGAGCTCGTTGGGGTGAAGTCAGGCATCATGGTTTTGCTTACTGCTGCCAGGCTGGGAGTCCAGGCAGAGAGGATGGCAAGGCTAAGGGGAATGTGGCTGGAAGAGTGGTAGCGAGCCTCCCTTCCAGATGAAAATCAGTCAGCTAGGCCAGCCTTCAATCCACTTCTCCCCAGGCCACACGCATGAGAGGGGCTACATGGAGCAATGACCATCCCCAGCATGTGGTGGGCCCCTTGCCCCTTCTCTGTGACCTGAGTGTCCACCCAGGTCTCAGGGCAGCAAACGTTTAAGCAGACATTCCCGTTGGAACCACTTTGGGGTGTCTTGAGCACCTTCCCATAATGTCCCTCTGTTTCTGCACATCCAGAGGCAATGGGGACCCTCAGAATACTGGGAGCCAGCTCCCCCCCCCCCCCGCCAGAGAGGGCATTCCTCCTCATGGGCTGGGCCCAAGGTTGGGGTGGGACAGAGTGACCACACTGATGCCATGTCCAGTTGGGGCATCTGTCCCCAAATTCCTGGCTGGCCTCTTTCTTTAAATGAGATGCTGGAAAGTTTATGATTCTGTCCTCCCAGCTCAGGCTGCTCTTGAGAATGTTGTGTTTTTAAAGCCTCACAGCCAGACTTGGAGTAAAGAGAGTCATTGCTTAGCGACTCCCCCACCCGGAGCACAGTGCCTGGAATATAAAAGCTGCTGCGATGTAATAATAGAGTTCCATCTTGGGCTGCCTGGGCTCGCTGAAGCTCCAGCTCAGCTCTGCTGGGAACACGGCAGACTTGGCCAGGGAAAGGTGGTTCTGTCCCTGGGGGGGCTCCCTCAAGGCCAAGGACAGGGAGGCCTGGGGGAGGGGAAACCATAGATGGGGGCCTCAGGGGTCCAGGAACGACCTAATCTCTGAATGGGGGCGGCTCACAGACTCACCCTCCTGCAGAGGCTTCTTCTAGGCTGATTCCAAAGGCTCTGTCCATGGTAATCACGTTTCCCTAGCCCCCTTTAATAAACAGGGAAGTGAGGATTAAAAGAGCCCTGAGCAGCTGAGCTTGGTGCTGAATTTCCTGGGGACCAGGGCTGGTTGCCTGGAGGCATAGGGACTCTACGTCTGTGCCTGGCTCCCCATTACTCCCTCTTCCCCATCCTTTATGCCCTTCTCCGGCTCTTCCCCCAGCCACCAATGTCACATTTCTCATTGCTCCAAAGAATGAAGTGGAGCAGAGGGAAAGCAGACTGGAAGGATTGACTCCTGGGCTCACGACCTGCCCTAGCTGTTGCTGCGTTCTGGTTTTGTGCTGGGTTATGGCCACGCTGACCTTTTGGAGTCCCCCATGCACATACGACTGTCCAATGACAGTGCTGTGACCTTCTCTTGGGATGGCAGTTGCTTTGACTTGATTTTTCCCCCCTTGCGGTAGTGATGGATTGTACTGCGACATTCCCACCCTCAGGCACTTTCCTTTTGTGAATGTGGCACTCATTTCTGCGATGGCCATGAGGAGGAGGGGCGGCAGTGAAGCACGGGGAGCTGCATGCCCATCACAGGCTTCTGGGGCAGCCGCTGCACGGCCAGGCCACAGATGTCACATGCAAATCGTAATTCTTCGGTAAAGTAAAATAACAATCTATACCTCCCACTTCTAGAAACCAAGAGTCTAATGTGAGAAAAGCAGGCAGGAAAAAAATACTGAGGATGTTCTTCTGAGAGCATAGATTACAAACTAGAGTAGGAATCTAAAAAAGGCACTTGTCTGTTTTGCTAATTTGGATGTCTAGTGTTTCTTGAATTAAATAGAAAGGAGACCGGTGCTGTGTTCCCAGTCCCCCTCCCTGCCTTCAGCTGTACACACGTAGCGCCTCCCTAGTCCTCAAACTTTGGAAGGGCCACCGAGGAACAGGAAGATTTTTCTGCCTTATAGACATTGGCATGGTCACCTTGTACCTGTCTAGGCACAGCTACTTGCAATCTGGCTTTGGGAACAAGGAGGGGGTGGCGGGCACCTAAAGGGGATGCCCCCAGGGGCAGCCTCATGTACTACAAGGATCAGAGCCCCTACGGTGCCCAGCCTGGCCTTTGAATCTGGGCTCTGATATGCAGGCTCCTTCTGCCTGTGTTAGGGTGTGGCCAACTGCTGTCACAGAAATCCATCATTTCAGAGCTTTATTCCAGTAACGGTTACTTTCTTGCCTTGGTGGGTGGGTCCTTCCATCTCTAGGCTCCATCCTCCTGTAGAGCCTCAGAATCTTCTTTATCCTACTGGTGAAAGGCTCTGTAGGGAAGACATATCTATTTCTTACCTGCTTTGGTATGCAGGTAGAGCCATGACACTTCTTGACTATTCACGCCTGGATACTGTGTGGAAATGTAGAGGCTGGGAAAGGTGGGCCATAGCTGGCGGCCACCTCTTACCAACAGCTTCACACCATCGGCTGCAAGGATGGGGAAGCACACGGTTTTGGTGGATCATTAGCTCCCTGTCCTCCAGCCTTGCCTGGACAAGACATGAATCAGGTCTAGTGTGGCACTGTAGAGGAGGCTAGGGGGAATGAGTTTCCTGGCTTCTAGTAGGGGTTGGCCAATGGAGCTCTGCAGAGCCTACCAGTGAGTGGAGATAACCTCAAAGGGGGACAGCTGGAGAGTCCTGGAGGAGACCACCAGCCACCGGAGGGCAGAGGTACTGTCATCGTCATCTTCTTCCTCTATTTCTACTTCTACTTCTTCTTCTTCTTCTTCTTCTTCTTCTTCTTCTTTCTTCTTTCTTCTTTCTTCTTTCTTCTCCTCCTTCTTCTTCTTCTCCTTCTTCCTCTTCTTCCTCCTCTTCCTCTTCTTCTTCCTCTTCTCCTTCTCCTCCTCCTTCTCCTTCTTCTCCTTCTTCTTCTTAGATTTATTTATTTATTTGAGAGAGAGAGAGCATGGGGGGAGGGCCGGGGGAAAGAGAGAATCTCAAGCAGACTCCCCACTGAGCATGGAGCCCCATTCCCACGACCCTGAGATCATGACCTGAGCCGAAATCAACAGTTAGATACTTAACTGACTGAGCCACCCAGGTGCCCCAAGGGGGCTGTCTTCTGCTTTAGAGTGTCTGTACCCCTTGCAGCCAGCTCAGAAGCCCTCGCATGGTATTGCTCAATCCACATTCATTGGCTGGATGAAAGAATGTGTGCTGATTCTAGCAGCTGTGTCTCCTGTCTCGTCTAAGTTTTCCTCGATGTACGTTTGTTGTAAGGCCCTGCTCCTTTTCCTCATCAGGGTCTGTGCTGATCTTCTCTGCTGAATAAGTGATGGTTTTCAAAGTCCAGTTTGTGGACACAAGGCAACTTGTTATGATATTCCAGCTGGTAGACTGGCAGCTCTTATTGTAGATCCTGGATGAAAGATACAATTTCCCTGATGCACTGAAGCTTTAAGCAGACAAAACTGAGTATTTTAAGTAGTGAGAAGTGCTGGATCAGAGCAGGGCAAAACCAGCATTTTGAGTTTGGCCACTGTTGGAGCAAGGGGCCCAGCACCAAGATTTGCTTCATACTTCAGCAGTAGGTGGTCCCAGCTGCCATTGTCGACACACTGTGGGGGAGTAGTCATTCATTCGTTCATTCATCATTCATTTATTCATCCATTCATTCATGTGTTCTCAAACATTTATTATATACCTACTATGTATCAGCCACAGTCTTGGAACTGGAGGGAATAGTGGTGAAAGATACATAATTTCTGGCTTCTAGGAGCTCACATTTTTGGGGAGGGGACAGCATCAATGGACAAATACAACATAGTTTGTAAAATGTGACACTGGGGGCACTGGTTCATCTACTACCATATCATAGGGGCATCCTACACCAGAGGCAGGGTCAGAGATGGCTTCTTTGGAGATGAGATCCTAGGTGAGGCAGGTTTGAGGGGTGGGGATCCCAGGGGGTGTAAACCACCTATGCAGAAGACACAGGCAAGGACAGGTGGCAAACACCCCGAGGGACACCCTCAAAGCAAAAACCCAGCAGACAGAGGAGCATTGTGTTGGATTCTGAAGGTCAACACACACACACACACGTACACACACCATCACACACCTAAATCTTACCTGAGATAAAGCCCCACTGTTTGCAAAATTCTAGATTATCTCTGTGGCTGGTGGGACATGGAGATCTCTTTGGCATGCTTCCTTTTCCCTGTGAAAGAATAGTCTATAAGAGAGGAAGGGGTGAGAGACACTTAGTCTTTTGGCTAGAAGGCTGGATTTTTCTGTGTATGGGTTAGGATCCTTTCATTAACAAATTCCAGAACACACATTGGCTTATGCAAGAGGGGAATTTTTGGCTCCTGTAACTGGAAAGTGTAAGCAAAGAGCTGGCTTCAGCACATTTGATCTAGACATCTGTGTGATGTCACCAGGACCCGGGATCCAGTAACTTCCTTTCTCTTGCTCAGCTCTGTTCTCCTCAGTGCTTTGGTTTTGTTCTCTTTAGGCTCTGCCTTCCCACTGCCCACCCCCGTGGTTATAGGATGGTGCCCACAGTTCTCAGGTGCATACCTTTCCAAAGTCACATCCAATGGAAGACCTAGAACTTTTCCCTCAGCACTCTCATCCAAAGCCTGTGGCCTCTCTGAGATTCTGACCTGACCAGGTATCCATCCCTGAATCAATCACTGTGACATTCCCCCACCCCCACCCCCTCCAGCAGCTCTGTGCTGATTGGTTTGGACCCAAGTCATGTGCTCTCCCTTGAACCAGGAGTGGAGGCCATTCCCTCAGAAGCTTTTGGGCTGAGAGAGGGCGAAGAGGTGGATCCCTAAAGGATAAATGAATGGTAGCAAAATAAAAGGTGTCCACTATCTCTGACAGTGTCTTTCAAAGATTTTGTTGATCATGACTGTATTAGTCAGTGTTCTCCAGAGAAACAGAAACTGTGTGTGTGTGTGTGTGTGTGTGTGTGTAGAGAGAGAGAGAGAGAGAGATTTTAAGGAATTGGGTCATACAATTGTGGAGGCTCCAAGTCTAAAATCTGCAAGGGTAGGCCCGCCAACTAGGGACTCAGAGGAAAGCCATGTGGGCCCACAGACTGGAGACTCAGCAGAAAGCCAAAGGCTGTCTGCTGACAGAATTCCCTCTTGCTCGGGGAGGTCAATCTTCAATTCTTTGGATGGCTACCTTATTGGGGGGGGGGTGTCTTTTTCACCCAAGTCCACTGATTTAAATATTAATTTCATCTGAAAACATCCTCATGGAGACATCCAGAATAATGTTTTTCCACATATCTGGGCATCATAGGCCAGCTAAGTTGACATATAAAATTAACCATCACAATGGCTAATGTTAAGAAATACATTTACATCACATTCAATGCATACATCTATATGGCTGAAACAAAAGTCGCACTGAATCATGGTTATCCTTCCTCAATGTGACATAGTCTTATTTTTCTCCTCTATTTTATTTCATAAAAAAGCACGTGTGACCCACCCAGCTGGTTTCTGGATTCATGATATGTTGTAGAGATGGTCTTTTGAAACACCATCCTAGAATATGTCTTCAGAATGTTCTATCATCCCATAGCAAAGGTCTTTCCAAGTCCCAGCATGACTTTGTGTTACCTCAGCCTGGACCTGTACCTGTTCATGCCTCAGTTTCCTTATTTGTAAAGGAGACATACTTACAAATACTTCTACCTGACAGGGTTGTCATGAACAATAAAATCAGAACAAGATAATGTATATGAAAACGTTTTGTAAACTCCAAAGTAATTTCGTGAGGTAATTGCCATTTTAAACTAGTCTATAATAACTTTCTTCTCTACCACTCAGGAATCTGAGAAGATGGTGCTATTTCATGAAAATGAGTTTGAGCTCTTCAACACTTGCCACATAAAACAAAGACAGCTCCAATTTCTTTAATCAAAATGATGATCAGCTTTTAAAAATGAGTCCCATCATTCAGAATTAAAATCTGATTTCAGGGGCGCTTGGGTGGCTCAGTCTTTAAGCGTCCGCCTTCAGCTCAGGTCATGACCCCAAGGTCCTGGGATCGAGCCCCGCATCGGGCTCCCTGCTCCGTGGGAAGCCTGCTTCTCCCTCTCCCACTCCCCCTGCTTGTGTTCCCTCTCTGTATCTTTCTCTGTCAAATAAATAAATAAATAATCTTAAAAAATAAATCTGATTTCAAAGAAGGGGAAAAGTGCAGTATGTTTGGGTTCAATTCAGAGCCTTTCAGTTCTCCAGCCTTCTGCCCCTTGCCCACTCTGCTAGTTCAGTGAAGCCTTTGGGGGCAATCTTGGGGTGACTCATTCACATCACTTGCCTTCAAGAATCAGAGATGGGCTGATGCTACCTCCAATACTTTTAAACCAGCTAATTGATGACCCGGACAAGACATGGTGGGCAGGACGTAGACTTGGGAGCAGGGTTTCCTAGGTTGGCTCACCACCTTACGAGGATGGATGTCCTGGAATGGAGCTGCCCTGGCAGGCCAGCTTGCAGGGACAGAGTAGCCTCAGGCAGCCCTGGGAGGCAGGGGGCTGGCAGCTCTGCCTACCTGTGGATCTGGAGCTGGGGGTGGGGGGGGGGCGCTTTGGTTGGGTCACACCCTGCAGAGGCAAGCTGGAGCGCACACCCTTGCTTGTTCCTTTTCTCTTCCATTTCTCTGCTACTTGTCTTCTAATCAGTCCTTCCGTGGTGTGTAAAATGCGAGGCTGGTTATTCCCATCACACGTTATTGTTTTCTCTGGGGGCCCCCCTTTCTGGGCGCAATAATTTCACCATCTCTAGATGAGGGTGATAAGTATTTGAGATGCATAACTGTGTCTCATTTCAGTGTCTAATAGAAGATGCAGAAAGAACCCCGGCACCTTTCTGCTCAGTAAATTCATAATTGCAGACTTCCTTGCCTCGCTTCTTGTGAACTGGAAAACTGTTGATTGGCATGTGGATCCGTGAGTGTGTACAGTAAGGGCAGGGGTGTGGCAGGCACACTTCCCCTGGTGCCTGGCAGGTTCCTATACGGGGACTGCTGCAAGTTCCCTCCAGAGAGTTGGTGGCTGAGCCCTGACCGGCACCTGCCTGTCTGGAATGAGGATTACTAGCCCTGCTGGAATTTGATTGTTGGCAGCAATGTTCTGAGAGCTGTGTTAGCCAGCAGAGCATATGGCACCCACAGAGCGAGCTCCTCCAGACAAAGGCCAGGGAGCAGGTGCCGAAGTGGGTTCAGACAAAGTTGGAAGACAGGCTGCAGGTGGTAGAAAGAGCACTGGACTGGGAGTCCAGAGACCTGAGCTTCACGCCGCCCCCAGCTTCAACTCACTATGTGACCTTCTGCAAATCATTTAACTTCTCTGGACCACAACTTCCTTGTCTTTAAAATCACAGGTTGGAAATCTTTACCCTGGACTGTCTCTTTCAGATGAAAAACTTCTAGATTTTTCTCTGATCCTTGGATTTGCACAGACAGTTCAAGATGAGCCATCCTGAGTCGTAATCACTCCAACTGAGGTGGTGCCATCAGGCACCATCTTGTTATCATAATCCTAACCCTGTTCATCTCATTTCAGTCTTGTCAACAAGACCAACAACTATCATTTAATAAGTACTTGCTGCTTGCCAGGCCGAAGGCCCTGTGCCAGGTGCTTTATGTCATGAACACTTTTAGAGGTGAATAGTGGTGCCCGCCTGATGGATATTATCTGCCAGGTTATGCCCCATGGGTCCCGGGGGCTTGGCTTCCTCCTACAGAGCTGGTGGGGAGGTGTTACCGGGTGACGTCCTGGGGTTTTTCTGTTTGGGGACTTACATGGATTAAAAAGGGCTTCCATGTGCTCTATGTTCTGGACTCCAGAATTGTGTGTTTCTAGAAAGACTAGGGGTTTTGCAGTTTGATACAGACCTGGGCTTCAGCCCCAACTCTGCCACTTATTAGCCCCATGCCCTACACAGAGCTACAGTCTCCCCACCGGAGAAGCAGGTGAAACCACCCCGAGCCCAGTGGACGGCTGTCCTGATCAGGCAAGAGGGTCGGTGTGCAGGCTCGTACATGGGGCCCGGGTATGGCAGATGACATTTCTCCTTGCTTCCAGCCCCTCTCTCTGCCCAGCAGAAAACAGGTCTTGAGTCTCGGCTGTATGTTGGGCATGAGCCTGGCACTGTGGACTCACCAGGGAGCATTGTGGGCCTCCCTGCCCCCACGGAGCCCACAGCCCTCAGCCCCAAACTCCAGTCCTCCTGCAGAGGCTAAATCAGTGGAAGGGTGGGAATGTCCTGACAAGCCTCGGGGCTTCCCTTTCAGCCCTGTCTCCTACCCGACCTTGTCCTTCAGACAGACTCTCCCTGGTTGCACACCATTTGATAGGCTTTTGCGATGCTGACCCCTCCCCAAGGAGGCCCTTCTCTTCCAGCTCTGCGTGTTCTCCCTTAGTTCCCAGCCAGGCCCACATGCCATCCCACAGCCTTCTCCTTGCTCCCTCGCCCCAAGCTAGAAGTCAGCATTCCTCATGGGAACATTCTACCATCTGTCACATAGCATTTCACTGTCTGCATGTTAGGTTCTGGTGGCATCTACCTGACCTGACCCCAAGTTCTTGGAGGGCCCCAGCCGCCTTGGCTATCCTGGGATCCCGCAGCATTTTGCATGTTCCAAGTGTGCCCTGTGCCAATATCCATCACGTGGGCGAGTGAATGAAGGCCCCGGGCTGGCAGGACTGCTCTGGACTGTGGCTACGCAACCACCTCTTCCTCTGATATGCCCTTTAGAGGACTTGGGGTTTCTGTCAGGATTTTAGCTGATGACATTGAGTCTTGGCTTTCTTCTTTCTTCTCTTGGCCTTCAAGGAACCTTGCACTCTCCCTGTGGGGGGTTCTCTTGCTCTGTGGTCTACCTCTTCCTACCATCCTGTTATCGAGGATGTGGGGGTGAACAAGAGAAATTCGGCAAAGCTGAGATGCCCCCAAATAAGATGTAGGCCATTCCTGCCCTGGTTTCTCTCAAACTGGAAGAACTATGAAGCCGTCCTCTTGAATAGAAATGAATGAGATTGTTAGGACCAAGCACTATTGGGTCCCATGGGGAGTTATTTATTTATTTCCGGGACCACTTCTTAAGCCATTTGTTCTCTCCCTTTAATGAAAACCTCTCAGAGGAGGCCCCAGTAGGAGGCAGCCAAGGTCTGCCTCATTAAAATGACATCAGAGCTCAGAGCTGGGCAGCGCACCCGGAGGCCCCGGCTGCCACTATGCTGCAGAGGGATCCAGGATGCTGCAGAGGGATCCAGGATCGGCCTCATGCAGCGGTTTGGCAGTGGGGAGGTGCAAAGGAGAAGCGTAGGTGTAGACCCAGTGAGCTGGGGCTGTAACCGACAGCCCCCGAGAAAGGATCGTCTGAACTGTTCTGCTGCGCATGAACATAGCTGGTGTCCATCCCCACCTGCCCCAGGCCAGGGTAAACTGAGCTGGATTAGCAGTGAAGAATGAGAACCCACTGTCAACTTGCACACCTGGGTTTGAATCCACCTCTACCACTTATAAGCTATGCAAGTTGTATAACTTCCCTAAGCTGCATGGTGGGGATAGCAATACTGCTTACTTCAGAGGACTAGGAGTCAGGGTCCCAGCAGGAGACAGCACATGCAAATCTGGTTATTTGTGCAAAGGTTAATATAGGAACTCTTCACAAAGGTGTGGCTCCTTAAGAGGCAGAGCACTATTTGGGGTAGAAACAGTGAGGCCCCGTTACCTCCCGTAGGACCAAGTGGGGGTGGGCAGGAGGTGGTTCACAGAACCTGGAGATAGAGAGGTGGCATGGGGAGGCATGCCTAGGGCCACTGAGCCCTGGGGGTGAGGGTGACAGCCAGTGCCTGCAGCCCACCCCCCCCCCCCGCTGTCCCCTCCCCTTCCTGCCGGCCTTCTGCTGACACTCCACCAGGCCCGAGAGCAGGCAGCCCGTGCATGTACAGTCCACCCGGGTCAGCCTCCCGGGCACAGAGAAGGGGGCTGAGTGGATCTAGAGGGGCAGGTGGAAGATACCCAACACAGAAGGGTTTGTCCGAAGAAATGAGACAGTCTCTGGAAGGTGCTGGACAGTGACGGTTCCACAGCCAGGCATCAGGTAGCCAGTGGCTGTTCTTCATCTTCATCATCATCCTCATCACTATTATCATTACTATTACCATTATTGTTATTGTTGAGGTTGCCCTCCTGCCACCCAGCCGTGGCTGTCCCCACACACATGGGGGCAGAGTCCCTTGGCCTTGAGCATTTCCAGGGCAGTTCTCTGTCTCAGCGTGTGCAGAGGACTTTCGGGTCCAGCCACACAAGCTGTGGGGTGAAACTAAGCCACTGCCATTGTTGTCCAGTATCTCATCCTTGCTTTCCCCCGTAGGGAGCCTCTACTGCTGAGTCCTGGCCCTCCGAGGGGACCCTCGTGCCGAGTGCTGCCGTGCCGTGAGGACCTGTTTCTGAAATGAAAGCCATGCCTTGGAACTGGACTTGCCTTCTCTCCCATCTCCTGATGGTAGGGATGGGCTCCTCCACTCTGCTCCCCCGGCAGCCACCCCCACCGTCCCCAAAGCGGCCTTTTGTCACGTTCCGTGGGGAGCCAGCCGAGGGTTTCAACCACCTGGTGGTGGACGAGAGGACAGGGCACATTTACTTGGGGGCCGTCAACCGGATCTACAAGCTCTCCAGTGACCTGAAGGTCTTGGTGACCCACCAGACAGGGCCGGACGAGGACAACCCTAAGTGTTACCCGCCGCGCATCGTCCAGACATGCAACGAGCCCCTGACCACCACCAACAATGTCAACAAGATGCTCCTGATAGACTACAAAGAGAACAGGCTCATTGCCTGTGGGAGCCTATACCAAGGCATCTGCAAGCTTCTCAGGCTTGAGGACCTCTTCAAGCTGGGGGAGCCTTTCCACAAGAAGGAACACTACCTGTCGGGAGTCAATGAGAGTGGCTCCGTCTTTGGAGTAATCGTCTCCTACAGCAACCTGGACGACAAGCTCTTCATCGCCACTGCAGTGGATGGGAAGCCGGAGTACTTCCCTACCATCTCCAGCCGGAAGCTGACCAAGAACTCCGAGGCAGACGGCATGTTCGCTTATGTCTTCCACGATGAGTTTGTGGCCTCAATGATTAAGATTCCTTCGGACACCTTCACCGTCATCCCCGACTTTGACATCTACTATGTCTATGGCTTCAGCAGCGGCAATTTTGTCTACTTTTTGACCCTCCAGCCTGAGATGGTGTCTCCGCCAGGCTCTACTACAAAGGAACAGGTCTATACCTCCAAGCTCGTGAGGCTCTGCAAGGAGGACACGGCCTTCAACTCCTATGTGGAGGTGCCCATTGGCTGTGAGCGCAGCGGGGTCGAGTACCGCCTGTTGCAGGCCGCCTACCTGTCCAAAGCTGGTGCCGTGCTTGCCCGGACCCTTGGAGTTCGTCCAGAGGACGACCTCCTCTTCACTGTCTTCTCCAAGGGCCAAAAGCGGAAAATGAAATCCCTGGATGAGTCAGCCCTGTGCATCTTCATCTTGAAGCAGATCAACGATCGCATTAAGGAGCGACTGCAGTCCTGCTATCGGGGGGAGGGTACACTGGACCTAGCCTGGCTCAAGGTGAAGGACATTCCCTGCAGCAGCGCGGTGAGTAAGGGGAGGGTCCATGGGCTAGGAGGGCATGGTATGGCAGGGGGACCCTAGCCTGGGGCTTCCATGGGATGTGAATCACCCATCCCATTTTGCAAGTGAGACAAGTACATCCCATCTCTGGGTCTCCCTGGACTCGGTCAGCACCAACTCAAATGTGTTGTGTTATGTCTGTGACACTGAGCTTATCAGAGTTGGAGGTAGACCTGAAAGGTAGATCTCCTATCTGGGCACTTTTCTCTATTCCATATTGGCTCGTGGTTATAGGAGGACATGCTAGGAATAAGTGGGAATTCTGTTATATAGATATCATATGTACCAGTCATTGTTAAGGCCAGATTATCACGTCCTCTGGTACAAGTCATGTACCCAACCTTCATACTGACCGTGCCTGCAAATCACTTTCCTGGGAGCTTGGAATAAAACCAGTAGTGGGAATAATGGAGCCAGGCATTCTACATTTGGGATAGATCTAGAACTTCAGGAGTATTATGTTTTTAGTTCCTTGAGTATCTTTAGGAAAGGGCAAAATGAGAGCAGAAGTAGGGTGGGAGTCCAGTGAACATAGAGGTGAAAGGAGAGCTTGCTTAGGAGGCTGCAGTTCTGGAGCATCTTCTGTGTGCCCGGTTCCATGGAAGAGACATGCCAAGCAGCCTTGGAACAGTACTGGGTGAGAGAAGTGCTGAAGGAAACCGGAGGGAGGGGGGAATGAAGGGGGGTTTAGGAGGCCTTCCCAGGGCCTTGCTGGGTGGCCACCGGTGCAACAGGTGACATGATCTCCTGCCTCTCCCAGCCTAACTCACCTGTGGCCCGGCTTGCTGTGGCTGGACTTCTGTTCATCTTGAAAATGATTCCAGGGACTTAGAAGCTCAGTTATGAGCATCTTCATCTTCTATACCCCATGTCCCTCTCCTTTCTCCTTTTTATCATTCACTTAAAAAATCATGAATCTGGTTGGAGAAAAATCTATCCTGTGATCATAATTAGAGAGAAGAAAGGAGAATTCACACACAGGTAGAAGTGTATTTGCATGGATGTGATTCTTGATGGCCAGTCCAACTTCGATGGAATTCCACATTAGGAAAATGTATTTTCATTGACTTTAAAAGTCTAAGTTTCCCTTCATGAAGTATGGCTACTTGCCAAGCACATCTCAGAGGGCACTGGAACCCAGGCAGCTTGGGGGCCATTCCTGTGGGCACTGGGACTCCGGGTTGGGGGTAGCGGAGATGGAGGAGAAAGAAGGGATTTGGCAAGGTTGGTCTTTGGTGCCCTAACATTTAGGCTCAGGCTGTTTTCCAGTGGTGAGTTTTCCAGGTGCCTGGGCTGAAACTAAAAGATGCCATTTATTTTTGGAGGTCCTGAGAAGCCAAGAGACTCCTAGTGTCACAGAGGAAATGGGAGAGGTACCATGGGCCAGAGAAGGAAGCAATCAGTTGACAATCGTGGCCAGGCCAGAGAGTGGAGGGGACTCTGTTGTACCCGCTGAGCCCTATTGGATGACATATCTTTGGGAGCCTTTGGTTTGGGGCAGTGGCTGATCCACCCAGGAGAGTCGAGGAGACGGGTTTATAAACTTGGGTGCCATGGACTTCTCCCAAATGCAGGCTATAAAGGACAGGCCAGGTGCTGTGCTGTATGTATGTATGTTACATGTTCAAGCACAACTTCTTGGGGGAGATGCATTAGGAAGCTGGCATGGGGAAGGCCCTTAGAGACCTTCTGGTTTATACTCTCATTCTGAGGCCCAACAAGGTTAATAAATTGCCCAAGGTCACATATTTTGGGAAAGAATGGCAGACACAGCACTTGAGGGAAGTCTCCGTTGCCTCTTGAGGAAAATCCCACTTGCACACATGCATGCACACACATGCACACACGCACACCTACCCATGCGTGTGTGCACACATGCAGTAAATACCCCCACAAGCATGCACACACACATGCACACCCTAGCTTCGAAAATGCAAGTTTACACTGTGTGCTTATGAAACAGCTAGTTCTTTCGAGATCAGATGTGTTGGCTATTTTTTCTGTAGATGCTTTTCTGGAGAAAACTTGCTCAAATTCTGTCTTTTCGGGTGATGCTTTTGGGAGTACAATCAGCTGCAGGGATCAACCTGGCTGCCCATGGGCAGGTGTTTGTCCCGCCCTTGCTCCCTGCCACAGTACAAAAAGCAAAGTTCATCATGGAAGTCTGCAGAGCTGCAGGTCCTAAGGCTGCATGGTGGCTTTGGATAGAACAGAGGGATAATAGCTTTGCAAGACAGGCTAATGCCAGGGCTAGGAGTCATGGAGCCAGATAACAAGCTTTTGATTTTTCTTTGGGCTTTAATTAGCCCTTTCAAGTTCGAGGCAAGTTCAGGGCTGAGAGCAGAAAGGAGGAGGCCAGAAACTCCACACCGGGCTGGGCTGTCTCCCCAGCCAGTATAAAAGGCCACGCCAGCTTGTAATGTCAAGTATCAGTTTCCTTTGATTTGGCCAACGTTTGGATTACTTTGTTCTGGTGCTCAGGTGCTCAGCTATAATTCATTTGGCCCCAGCTCAGACCACACATGCTCCCCCTGCCATCAGCCAGGCCAGAGGCCTGGGCCTCCCCGGGGAGGAGCCCTCATGGGCACACCGTTTGCAAACCCAGCTTTTCCTCCATCCATTCACGTGGCTGTTGGGTTCCTTTCCTTTCTCCCTTCCTGCCCTGGGGCAAGGATGGACAAGAGGAATCCAGAGTTCTCTTTTGCCTCTGAGTCCAAGATTCCCTGGAGGCCTATGGAGTGGGACAGAATCTCAGATGGCCTCTGTCCTGCAGCGTCCCCTCTGTAAGACAGCAGAGGAGGGCAGCATAGGCCCAGGAGGTTGACTTTTAGGACTCGTGTTTTGTAGGCTAGGTGTTCCCTGTGGGCTTTATCATAATTACAGCCCAAAGAGTTTGAGAAGGAATGATTAGTGGTTCATTTTTTTAATTGAGATATAACTGACACATGACGTTTTATTGGTTTCAGGGGTACAACGTAATGATTCGATATTTATAGGTATTGCAAAGTGATCACCACACTAAGTCTGGTTAACCACACATAGTTACAAATGTCTTTTTTTTGTGATGAGAACTTTTAAGAGCTATTCTCTTAGCAACTTTCAAATATACGATACAGTATCTTAATGATATAGGCACTGGGCAGTACATTACATCTCCAGGACTTACTTATTTTATAGCTGGAAGTTTGTACTTGACTAGTGACTCATTTTTATTGTGTTCCTGCTATCTTCATTCCCTAAGGATAGGATGCTCATCCCATGGTATTCTTCAGGGTGTTCTGGCCCCTCCCATTTCTTGGGATCCCCATTCCTTCCCCTGAACTCAGGCCTCCAGCACTCAGAGCAGGGAACAGTATAAGCCCTGGGTTTCCTGACCCCCTCTGCCTGTGTTCAAGGAAGATGAGGTGGCGTGGAAAGAGAACATCTGTGTGACTTGGGCTAGCATGCTGTGGAACTTTCGTGGAGCCACGTGGTGGGCCACGGCCTAATGACCAGACAGAAGGAGAAGTGTTGCAGTGTGAGGCTGGAGCCTCGGTCTGCAGGCCCCCAGAGAGCTCCCTGCTGTTTTTCTTCCAGGTGAATCGGGGAAGGCGGGAAGGTGGGCGGGAGCCCACATCAGAGATAAGGGATGGCGGCCGGAGGGGCCTCCTCATGGGAATGTGTCACTGTGAATGTATATGCGTGGCAAATACAAATCTCTGAGTGGGTGTTGGGTGTAGAGGATGGAGAAGCAGCCCAGGTGTTTTCTGGTGCTTGTGGGAGATGGAAGCGGCTTCCACCTTTGCCTTCTAGGCCATTCTTTTCCCATGTCCTGGTTTTCCCAGCCTGAATAGAAAGAGGTATCCAAGGACAGATGGTCTAGTGTCTGAAAATTACTCTGTAGGTCCCAGGAGGGCATGGGCAGAAAGAGGGTCCTAGAGGCATCAACAGGGTCCCATTCTGTCTTGGGATTCAGGGGACTAAAGACCAACCTGAGGCCCTTTGCTTGTGCACATCCAGTTATAACATCATTAACACTATCGATATAATCTCTGTTTCTGCTGCTCAGCACTGGGATGGTCTCTGTCTCTGGTCCCTTTTGAAGGCTGTCACCCAGGCTCCCCAGGCCATCTGTCTACAGAGCACAAGATGATCGGCATAGGAACCCATTGCCTATGGTTTCTGTCACGTGCCATGGCCCTGAGCAGGCCAAGGTGACAGCTATTGTGGGCCAAGGCTCTTGTGCTCTACAGGAGCCGAGTGGCCTGGCCTCCCAGAGTCCCCCAGGCACAGCCATCCACTCCTCCTCAACCTTTCTTCAGCCTTCTGGGGTAACTCATGGAACACTAGCCCTTCTACCTCCAAATGAATTAATGAATGGACAAGACATTTATCAGGCCCTGGCAATGTACCCCCTCCCGGTAGATGCCAAGAATCATGAAATGACGTCAGTGTCCAGGGGCCCAAGAGTCCAGGAGGGAGCTGTACCCCAGCAGGTGATGCTGGCCTATGGGACGGGAACAATGGCTGTGGTCATGGGAAAGTTCATCATTCACGCCACTAATTCTTCTCTGAGTTTGGATCCAATTGAGAAGTGGACATGGGAGTCAGGGAGTGTTAGCTTTAGCGTTGATGAGGCTGGATGGGGCAAAAATCAGCTTCTTCATCTTCCCCTCAAGACTTGAACTTCGAGTGACCTTCCAGTACAAAATGTAGGTGCCTGGGGCAGAAACTGTTATCCAGAATCATTGCCTCACACCGGTCCAGTCTCCGTAGCTGGAGCAGGAAGGGGTGGCCTCTGAGCCAACTGGCAATCCCGTTGCAGGGGTTCGTTCATATTGGGCCTGACAGTTTACAGAGGGGCTCATCACCTCCTTTTCTTCTTGCGACGGTGCCGTAGGATAATAGCAAAGGCAACATTCTCACCAGTTGAGAAATTGAAAGAACAGAAAAGTCAAGTACATCACTCAAGGTCATGGGACTGGTGGACTAGAACCTACTATGCATCCTCATTCTCAGCCCAGTGCTTTCCCCAGTGGTGCTCAGTGGTCTGCTAGTGGCATCTGGCATGGGACAATCTATGGTGCAGGGATTGTCTGGGCTTTGTGGGGCATTTACGATCCTGAGATCCTGGACCCTAGACCACTAAGTGCCAGTGGGGACCCCCCCATCACTGCAAGAACTAGAAAAGTCTCTCACATTTCTGGAAGTCCCTGGTTGAGAGCATTGCCAAACCAGGTATCTATCTGACTTGGGGTTTACCTGCCAGCCCTGCTCTATCCCACAAGGTTCACAGAGGCATAAGGACTGAGTTTTTGATTTTTAACACCAAGCTTCTCTTCATGTCGAACAGTGAGGAGTAGTGAGGGAGAACCACACTCACAGGTGCCCTTGCTTTGACTCCTGGATGCATTGGTTTTGCAGCACGGCAGCCCTGGGAGGAGACAGGGTCACCCCTCCACCCCTGCCCTGGTCTTGGGCTGGCCTCCCATCCCAGCCTGGATGGTTCTCAGGTTTGTCTGGCGCCTGGTATCCTGAAACGGCACGAGAGTGAGCATCCGGAATGGTCAGGCGGCCATCCCGGGCTCCGGAGGCTGGTTTCTGCTCGTCCGCTCAGAGTGTTTTCTTGTTCCCAGCCAGCAGGAAGTGCGACTCTGGCGAGATGGGGTGCATCCTGTTGTTCATGGCGCAAGGCAAGGTTTTCTCTTGCCGCTCAGACCAGGAACTCCTCCTCTTGCCTGCCGCACGCCTCCTTCCTCAGCTCCACTGCATCTCACACACACACACACACACACACACGCATGCACGCACACCAGGTCCACCAAACTCAAGTCCCAGGGAGAGCTCATGCCACACCTCTCCTTTCTCATGGGCCCCGGCACTCACCCCCCAACAGCCCGGTGACCCAGTACTCCAGGCTTCACGTTTGGCATTTGGGGGCCTGCCATACTGCAACCCCAGTCTTTATAGAACCAAGTTTTCCCTCTCTCCCCTGGATTTGGCTTCTCTTCTGGGTATGCCGGCGAGAAGGCCATCCACCTCCCTCTTTTTGGCCAGCAGGGTTTGCAATGACAGTCATATCCCAGCTAAGCACACGTGGTGCTTCGGGGTACAGGATGATGGCTGAGCCTTGGGTGGTGTGCTGGGCCAGGCGAGGGGATATGGCCCCCCAGAATGCCACGCTGGAGCCTGATGAGTCAGCAGGGAGAGTGACGGGACCCGGGAGTCCCACATGCAGAATTTTAACCCCGACACGTGCCAGGAGACCCCAGAGGCCCCTCAGTCCTGTCTCTGCTGCTCTCCCTGCTGTGGTCTGCTATCGAGCTTACGCTCACCTCCTAAGTCCCTCTTCCCCCTCTTTCTGTGATGTATTCTCCTCCACCCACACACTACGCGGAGCAGCTAATGCAGCAAGGTCCCGCTCACGTGCACACGTGCACACGCGCACACACGCCCCACACGGCGTGTGGCAGCCCAGCCGACATCGGCAGCCGGGCCTCTCGTTCAGTGAGCACGCAGACCAGCCAGACGTCACGGTCCAGCTCTGCATTCTGGGCCTTTCCTTCAAGTCCTGTCATCCTCACAGGGTGGCCTCTTGGCTGGGATTCTGGCTGGAGAGTTCGGGCCTCTGGGTCGCAGCCAGTCCCTGGTCTCGAGATGTCGCTGGGCTGGTGAGCAGCTTCCCTTTCACTTTGAATTACACATTTCAGGAAGGAGGTGATAAAAATAATATCCCTTTCATAAAGTGTGTTGAGACTCCTAACAAAAGAGAAATACATGGACATTAATAAGTAATGAGAGACACAGAACACCTTGTGTTTGTAAGATGCTTCAACGTTTCACGGCCCCACCTGTTTATTCTCCTTGGGTTATAAGAACCACCTGATGGGACAGAAAGGGATTTAATAACACTGCTAGGGTGTCAGACTTATATTTTTGTCCTCACCAGTATCTGCGTTGGAGAGATTTGGGCTGGGCCTAACCCAGATGTTACGTTCCATAGGCCTGGAATGTGCCCTGTTCGCCTGCCTGTCCATCCGGCACACGTTATGAATGCTAAGTGAAGGCATTCGAAGGAGAGGCTACATTTCAAGCCAGACCCTCCCTGCTGTTACCTTCAGGGGTCCCTCGGTTTTTGCAAGGCAGAAGGGAGTGACTGCACATCGGTGCAGGGTGCTTGCTTCTTTTCATTAACAAAGTTTGTGGAGAGAAGACAAAAAGACAACTAGGGGAGTTTCCCATTTGGCCTCTCCATGTACATGTCTTCCCCTGGTGGATTGGGGGCCCCACAGGCTGTCCACGTAGATGAAACGGGAGCGGCGGGAGAAGAAAGCCCACATCTTTCCCAGTCCCGGTGTCATTACTGTGTCTCTGTCAGTGTTACAAAATATAATGGGATTTGTTTGGCTGATTTATCCTGCATGCAGGCAACATTATCCAGACTCACACACGGGCCTGAGGAGCAAGAGGGGAAGATGCATGGCCATGAGAATGGGCCTAATAAAATTTATTCCCACTAACAAGGGAATGGCCGACCCCATAATTCAGCCTGGCCAGCGGGGCCACTGCCTCCCAGAGCCTGCCAGAAAACACACAAACTTAATCATCGTGGCATGCCCTGCTCCAATTACAGCTCTGGGGGTGCTGAGGCAGTCTGCAGTAGCCTGGGAGGGGAGTGGGAATGTGGGATTGATGGGCAGTGTGGAACCTCTTTGCCCTTGGCAGGTAGACATTGGGCACATTTGAAGCTAAGATACAAATGAACAGAAGCAGCACCCAACGGGGTTGTGCTTGGGACAGTTCCCAACACTGAGAAGCCTTCCCTGGTGTTTCCCTAGGGTCCCCAGGCTCAGCTACTGGACTAGCCTCAACATGGTAGCCATCTGTAGAACTGGGCCAGTGGAGTGGGGGTCCTGGTTCTCTTGCTGTGATCATGGTATCATGGGCCTGTCTGCTTATCAGAGGCAGAAACCTGGGGGCCTCAGCAGCTGAGCTAATGAGGAGAAGGTCACGGGTTCAACCCCCAGGATCCTATGCTAGGTTGGAGCTACTCTTTGCTGGCTGCGCTCAGCAATTCCTAGGATGGGTACATTACTATAGCTGACTGTGGTTACCTCCAGGCCTGCAAAGAGTGTGCTTGGCCTAATGCCTCTCTCCTGGGGAAAGAGCTCAAAATAGTGGCATTAGCTTCCTATTAGAAGGAGAGCTTATGATGATGATGAGTGAAAGACCACTTAGCTATTTGGTGGGATTGGGCACAGATAGTCTCAAACACACATAGAAATAGTAAAATGAGTACCAAAATAAGCATTGCTTTTAGCAAGTCACTTCCATGGATTCATAGCTAGTTAAGTGCATTTAATCTAGTGAATGTTTGCATCAGAAGCCAATACACACACAGAACTCCTACAGCATGATGACCTTCTGTCCTATATTTTAGTACCCACCCTTTTAAGATGCTCGGAAACAGGGCACTTGACTCTTGGGAACCTTGGTGTGATTTGTTGGGTTGTTCTTCCAACCCTGAGACATCTCTCATGAAGCCCCTTCCATAGCAGTTTTGTCTAAGTTACTGTTGACTGTGGTTTGCTGGCTTCCCTTCTCTGTCTCCGTACATGTTCATTTCTCCTACAATCTCATTGAAAAAGACACAATACAGGAATCATTCTGAGATAGTGCATTAGTAACGAAGTGGATGAGACCTCATTCCCTCATTCCATTTCCGACATCTGTGCTCACAGCTGGGGTGTGAGGGCCGGCCTTCACCTGCTACAAGGACTTACCTGGCTCTCAAGAGAGTTCAACCTGCAAGGTCAGCATGGGCCATGGGCAGACCTTCAGGGGAGGGTTAGAACTCAGAAAAGAGAAAGGAAATTTTATGGAGGACAGTAAACCAATTGGTGGGTCACATAGTCCAGTTTTGGGGATTGCTTTTTTTGTTTCAGAAATGAGCACTCAGGCACATGGACTATTTTATGGAGTAAGAAGCTTTTGGTAAAAGGTAAACCAAAGCCTTCCAAAGCCTCCTCAAGATGTTTCCACCTCCCTGAGCATTCTGTCTGCTTACTTCTGCCCCTGCAGTCAGAGGGTGCTCAGAGTCATCTCAAGGGGTGGATGTGCCGTGGGTATCAGCCCCTGTTGCATTTATTAACACCTTAGGGGTCAGTGGTCATATTTGACCTATGGCCCCCAATAAGTGGGTGATTATTACCTGCTTGTACTGCAGAGCTTTACAATTGAAATCTGTATTTGGACATGAGCTACTTCAGCTTATCTGATCAATATCTCCCTTTAAAAAGAAATCCCACGTGCGTAATTCACTGATTCCCCATTTCCAGTGGAAGTCTGCTGTGATCAGCTTTTGGGGTGTGTGTGTGTGTGTGTGTGTGTGTAAATGTAATTAATGGGAAGAATTTAGGGCTGCTGAGCATGAAGAATCCAAGACCTTTTCTTTTCCACATGAGCAAGCACCACATGGGCGTCCCTCCTCTTTTTCTCCTAACTTATGTTCCTTTTCAAAACTTCAGCCCTCGCTTTTCTTTGGGACCAACAGACCCAGGAAGGGAGGAAGCACTGTTGTGTTGATAGGCCAATGGCCTTCTCTGTAGGGGAGAGTTCATTGCTTCTAGAGGCCCCAGAAAGGCAGAGCCCTCATCCTGGGTGGCAGGAGAAGTAGAGGCAGAGAGTCTTCCCTGAGTAGTCTCTGACCTGGAATAGCTTCCTTTGGGGCCACCCTATAGCCACCCTGGAGGAAGCTCCTATGTAAGATCAGTTTTTTCCCTCCAGATGGGGATTTGGGGTTCTGGTACCATTTTCCCATCAGTGGGTCCCATGGGGGTCATTTTGCTCTATAGACCTCTATTTCCCCTTCTGTAAAATGGGGCTGTTGGATTCTAAGATGTTGATTTATTTGCCTTCTCTGAGACCACCGAGGTGTGAAAGAGTGGCCATGCTCTGTGCTGGATGGAGCGCTCAGAGCTGAGCCGGGACGTCACCTCTCCTGCGAAGCCCTGCTGCTTCCCTGTGCCCACTGTGCCTCTAGCACTGTGTGTACAACTGAGGCAGGGCACGGAAGGCCTTGTCCAGGTCGTGGCCCAGGTCTGTCTCCCCCACCGGGAAAGCAGCAGAAACAGATGAGATGTTTCCATCTGTATATTTTTGGGTCCTCACCTAGGCCTTTGTTTACTTGTTCCTTCCTACACGTTCTTAAGCATATTAATAAGTGAGGAACAGTAAATAGTGTTGTTTTCATTTACTGCCTCAGTTTCTCCTCATAGAGACAGGAGTTCCAATAGCCTAAGATACCAAAATTTGATGGAAAAAGGCTCAACTAAAGGCTCTTCAGTGGGTGAGCTTGGGCAAGTCTCTGGTACCTTCTCCCCCTGTGTGATGGTCTGGGCTTCCAGTGCTGGGGGTGAGCCTGGGGTGCCCAGGACTCCTCTGCATGAGGCTAGGTGCTACTTTTGCATTTAGGAAAGGTGGGAGAGCTGGTTTGCTCCCAGATGGAAGGACTCTCTTTGCTGGACCAGGAGCTGCCCACAGAGCGGGGGAGGACCAGGTCTGACTTTGTATTTTCTATCCTGGGCTCAAGATTACTGCTGCCGACCCAGAGCAGTTGGCCGCTGCATCCCCGTTTGGAGGAGTTGGGCGGCATCTGTCTGTCCCCGCTGGCTTACCTGGTCGGCCTCTTTTGGATCAATTCCGGATATTTGTAAACAGCCGATGCCTGGGGTAAGGGGGCCGGCCTGTGGCTATGGAAGAGGCCACGTCCTCGAGCTGAGCTAATTGGCCCACAGGGGGATGGACCTGGTGACCTTTGCCTCATTAGCACCACGTTTGGATCACTGAGCTCTGGCCTAGTTCTGACCTTCCCATAATAAGGACTCCATGTGGGGCTTCTGCAAAGGTGGGCATCTGAGGGCGGGGCTCAGACAGCCCCACGGGGAGGGGAGGTACCCGCAGAAACCAGGCCAGGGGCTGCGCTAGCCGGAGTGAGAAGCAGTTTCAGGACCAGGTCCCCGCCCGCCTCATCACCGGAGTTCTTCCAGGTGGCTCGGCACAGGTGTCAGGGTGACAGGGGTTCCTTATGAGTCTGTCACTAGGGCACGGGGCTGGGGGCGGGCGGTGCTGAGGAGCTCCCGACGAGACACCCCCCGCTGTCTCCCAAGTCCGCTGTCTTCCTCCGCCCCATTCAGAGTCTCCCCAGAGACCACCGGACACCTCTGGGGTCCTTGGGTGACCGCTTTGCAGCTCTGCCCCAGGAGCCTGGGGAGGCAGCCAGAGGAAGGATGCCGGCAGAATTAAAACCCCCTTTCTGTGGCGATGATAGAGCTTTTCAGAGTGCCAGTCTCTCTACAGAGTGGGAGCAATTTCCCCGTAATTGGTAAAGTAACCATAACTGCTCTGTCATTTGTATGTGGCGACGCGTAATTGCACGGTAACCTTTGTCGTCGAGCGCAAGGGAAGCGTGGTAAGCTATTAGATTGTAATTTGGAGTGTCAGCTCCAGCTCTCCACACCACCTCAGCTGCCGCTGCCGCTCGGGAGGCCGCCGGGGAGCCTCTGCCTCCGGCCCGGCGGGCCCTGCTCCGGAGCCGCTAGGCTGTCTCTTGCTGCACCTGCCTGGGCTGTGATGCCCTCAGCAAGGAAGGGACCTCGGCGGGAGCCGGGGTCCCAGGCCGGTGCTTCTCAAACCTGGTGAATGGTCACGTCACCTACCTGGGAAGGTGTTAAGATGCAGGTCCCTGAGCCTCACTCCCAGAGTTCCCTATCCAGTAGATCTGGGGTCGGTTCGAGAATTTGCATTCCTAATGAAGAGCGCTAAATGTTCCGGATTTTACCCCATTCCTCTGTTCCCTCCTTCAGCCTCCATAGGCCTTATAGATCTTTAGGAAGTTCCCCTTTTGCTATTTCATCTTGATGACATTAGGCCCTTTGATTGTGGGAACACCGCTCTGAGGTAGATACCATGAATTTCCCCCAAAACATGAGACTCACAAAGGTTGTCAGAATTGTCTAAGGATGACAAACAATAAGAGCGAACACTCCTATAGCCCTAAGTGCCAGACAGTTGTTCTACATGCATTAAATCATTTAATCCTTACCACAGCACTAGGAAGTATATACTCATAACATTATCCCCATTCTACCAATGATAAGCTGAGACACAGAGAGGTTAGGTACCTTGCCCAAGGTCACACAGCATTAAGTGGTAGAGTTGGGGTTCAAACCAAGGCATTCTGATTCTAGTTCCACAGTGTTAACTACTGTGAAAGTCGGGCTTCCATTTACTCATCCATCCTTCCATCCATCCATCCATCCATCCATTCTTTCAACACATATGTCTTAACCTACTACGAACCAGAAACTAAGCTAAGGGTACAAAGACACCTAAAACATGGTCCTGTCCTTGAGCTCATGGTCCCTGGAATCCAGTGGACCATAGATCTTAATTTATAAGCCATGCAATCATGAAGACATCTGTGGAGAGCAGATTTGGGATCTTCCTGATCGGGGCAGAAGGCTGTAGCCCTGTCTAAGGCTTTAACAGAACCCTGTCTGTTCACAGGGTTGCCCAAGTAGGCACCGCATAGATTCTCATGGCACAGAACCTTATTTTGTCCTTGGTGAGCATGAAGTTGCTAACAAATAAGCATTTTAACAATGGCCAAAGCTCATTTGTGGGCGTCTGTGGAGCAGCCGAGGGAGAGCTGTGGCCGGGCTTCTGATTACGCTGGGGTGCAGTCCACTCCTGGCTCCTCTGGCTGCCGCTCTAATCTGGCTGTTAATGGGGCCCAGGGGAGAGCTGGGCCAGGGCAAGGGCAGACACTCTCCTCCCCCACTGCCTAGGGTGTTCTGGAATCCACGCCAGCCCTCACCTGTCAAAGGCTTTCACCAATTAGCCTTTCCTTCCAGGACCCACACGGCTCTGGCATCTGCTCCTTCCACCTCAGCCTCCCCGGTCTGTGGTCCCTATGGGGTCCCCCACCCACCCACCCTGGTGCTCTAATTGCCCTGGGGCCGCAGCTCAGACCCGGCATGGTGGTGTCCTTAGGGAGCCTGCTCCGGTCAGGAGCCATGCTAGGGACACTCCCTGTAGCCATCCTACTCCCATTCTGGGCAGGATTCCCATTAAAAAAATGAATATGAAATATCACCTCAAATTGACAAAGTGCTTTCCAGGTTAGTCAGTGTCTTCACACCTGCTTTCTCACCTGGCCCTCATGACAGTCCAGCCGAGGGGAGTGAAGCTCAGAGAACAGGAGATGCCTATACCAAGTTGTATAGTTGAGAAGCGGGCTGCCGTGTGAACCCGAGTCCTGTGTTTTTTCTGCTACTTCAGTGTTAAAAATTCCACCCCTCCCCCCATTGCACCTGCTTTGAGGAAACAAAGAGTAAGACCCCCTTGTGCCACAGCTGGGGGACCTGAGCATCCATGTGGACCTGGACTGCACCTGGTTCAAGGCCTCGATCACACCTTTATCACCTGGAGCCCTGTTTAGAGGGAGAAACCGATACATGGTGGGAGGGGGCTCGGGAGAAAGCCATCATTGTCCCTGGAATCCCAATGCCACGTTAGGAAGCCCAGCTGCAGCCTTGGCCTTATTTGAGCCTGATGACAACACCATGAGGTAGGCAGTGTGGGGGATGACTGTCACGTACAGGTGAGCAGATTGCCTGCCTCCTGCCTGAGCCTCTCAGGGAGCCGTCCTGAGCCAAAGACGGGCAGGGCCCTGGCCACCAGGCCACCAGGCCGAGCTGTCCTTGCTTCCTTCCAGTGGAAACATTCCTCCTTGGGCCCCTTGCCGCTCAAGTTGTCCGAGTGGCAGAGACTTGCTGCCTCTGAGCAAACCATGATTTAATGCTGCAATTGGCCAAACGCTTACACTCTTTTTGTAAGCGATTGTTTATTTATTGGTTTGTGTTCTGCCCAGTCAAGGGGAAGAATGGTATTCGGTAACTGGCCACTCAGAAATGTAATTCTGGGGGCTGAGCAGCCTAAGGCTCCCCATGTCAGTGAGGCACATGTTTGTGCTAAGGGTGGTGGGATAATGTCAAATGTGGCTTGCCTTGCTCCCTGCCTCAGTTTCTCCTTGTGCTGTGTGGATAATCTTCCAGCCTCATCTACTTGGAAAATGGATCATAACGGCAGAAGTCCCTGTGGCACAGCTTAGGCCCAAGAAAGTCAGGGATGAGAACTCCCTATGAAGTGGAGGCAGGAACATGCAAGGCCATGAGGATTCCCAGCATGCCCTAGGCTGCCCTTGGCATGCCTGGCGGGTCACGCTGCTATTATGTCCGGCAGGGAGAAGGCACCATTCTCCTTTATCTGGATTTTTCCTCCTTCTTTTCTTTCTATCCCTTTTGCCCCCCACCACCGGTCTCGCCCATCTCATTTTAGGAAAGAACCATAAAGATCAGACTAGACCTTGAAAGCTCCCTCCTAACTTTGACTTCTATATTGTTTCTTTGGGTGGGGGGAGGAGTTGGGGGTTGTGTTTGGCCTGGGCTGTTGGACCAGACTATGCAAGACAGGCCAGAGGAGATCAAAGGCGTGGTGCAGACATCTGCTCCGCACGTGGCCTGCCCGGGCTGCCCAGGCTCTCCCCAGCTCTGCCCCAGCCGCCCCCATGATAAGAAAGAGGAGAGGGGTCAGAGAGAGGTTTTAGATGCTCAGCACGTTTTCTTCCCTGAGATGGACAATCCTTGTTGCCGCCCCCTATCCTGGGAGGGAGCCGAGGGGCCCCCTGAGTCCCTGGAAAGCTCAGAGTTGGCCACTTTCACACAGCTCCGCTGGCAAGAGCCTGCCTGCTGGTTCTCCAGATGCCTTTTCCTTTGGCTGGATTGAAGCCTTTAAAAAAGTGACACCTTGGATTTTATTTCACTCCTTTTTCTGCAAAGTCCAAAGACGTTTACAGGCGTGAGCTCTATAGGCTTTATGGAAACCCATCAAAAAGCAGGGCTTGTTTCCTTCATCTTTATAGAGTGGAAAATAAAAGCATGAGAAGACGGAATAACTCTTCTAAGGCCACACAGTTCTTCTGAGAAGGAGAGGAAAAGCCAGCGTAGGTTCCTAGAGCTTTCAGAGAAGTCTGTGTCACACCAGAGCTGCTCGGTGGGGGCGCTGGGGACTCCATGCCAGCCGTGGCAAGGTCTTCTCTACTCCTCGGTGGGACAGAACCCAGCTGTGACCCTGTGCTCACATGGGAATCTGGGAGCCTGGAATAAAACAGGGAGGGATTCAGCCGAAACACTGTGGGGAAAATGGTCCAAAGGTTTTTGCTCTTGGTTCCCTGACTCCTGGAATTGTCCAGGAGTCAGGAAACAGGGTATCCAGGGGATATTCTCTTTAAGGAAGGCTCATAGGTGTTCCAGTCATTTTTACATATATTTTACATACAATGTTTGGGAAAGGCTGAAGGAATGTTAAACATATTTCTTCTTAAAAAGACTTTTCAAACCTTTACTGTAACTAATTGTTATGAGTCTCTTATATGGTTTTAGAACATATTATGTTTCAGTACAAAATTATTTGCCCAAGGAGTCCTGTTTTGGTAGAGCATCTTGGGGGGACTTGACTTCCACAGAAGACACTTAGGGACATGCTGGTGTAGGTATGACAAGGCCAGGATTTCCCATCTTCACCACGCTTTTAAAACAAAAGCAGGGAGCCTGAGATGGGCATCATGAGGCACCTCTGTGGCTTGTTGAGTTCATTCGTGAACCTTCCACTTCTCCTATTTCTCTCTCCCCAACTGATTGTCTGCACATGCCTCTGTCATGGTATTGTCATTCACGTGTTAATGTTTCCAGTTTTCTGTTCTATGCTCTTGAGTCCTCATCTGTGTGTCTGCTCAACTTAGTAAGTTCTAGGTATGGAGGCCATATCCCCTCTTATTCCTAAGGAGAGCTGTCTGGAGCCCCGCTCATGGGTGCTGGCCCAGTGCTTGCTAGTGTGATGGTGATGATGGACAATCTAAGCTACCAAGATGGCGCCTGGAAGGGGTTGGAGGTGGGGCAGAGAGACCATGGAGGCCAGGAGAGGAAAGAGACTCTCAGGAGCTGTGTTTTTTTGCCATGGTCCTGCCACCTGCTTGAGTGTTGACAGGTCACCTAGTTTCTCTGGATCCGAGTTTTTCATGTAAAAAAGGGATTCTTCTAGCCCTGTAGCTCCCTGACTCGGTACTTCTGCTTATTGCCCTGATATTCCCTCCTAATTTTTCTCCTTTTTAATTTTCAGCTCTTAACCATTGATGATAATTTCTGTGGCCTGGATATGAATGCCCCCCTGGGTGTGTCCGAGATGGTGCGCGGCATTCCTGTGTTCACGGAGGACAGGGACCGCATGACTTCTGTCATCGCATACGTCTACAAGAATCACTCTCTGGCCTTCGTGGGCACCAAAAGTGGCAAGCTGAAGAAGGTAGGAATGAGGTGCACTCATTTTGGTTATTCTGAAGGCCATCTGTCCCCACTGGGATGGATATGATTTCATGTTTTACTACTTTGGCCCTGGTGGGCAAGTGATACAAGTTTGAGCTAAGGAGATATGTCACTCTTGAGGTCATGACTGATACCCTGGCCCTTTGCCTTTGTGCGGAGGGTTACTGTGGGAATCACAGTGGGTGAGTGTGCAGATGCACCTCTTCCCTGGGGCTGGGGTGCACGTGGAGGAGTTGCCCCAGCCTCGCGATGGTGTGCTCTGTCCAGCTTGGGTTTGTGCCCTAACGCAAAGGCTTTCTAAGGCTGGGGTGGCTGGGGAAGGTGGGCAGGGGCAAGTTATGTACATGTTCCTCTTGCTTCAGTCCTTTTGACGAGTGCATCCATCTGGAATCTGTGCAGGGAAATAGATGGAGGAAAGTGCAGGACCTGCTGGGGTTGATAATGGGGCTGTGTCAGATCGTGGGATGAGGAAACTGTGGGTATTGTGGGGGCATAGAAATTACTTGAGGTGGAGTAGAATGGTGTGATGTGGGACAGGAGCTTTTCCTCCTTGTCCCCCAGAGCTTGCTGGCCTCGGGGTACTGGGTGATATTGGTCCATCAGCAGTGTTGGGGGCACCCTTCCATCCAAGACTCTTCCCTCACCCACCTCTGCTCAGGCTTCTCATCTCAGTGACTTGGAGCTGGTGCCCGAGAGCCCCCCCTTGATGGTATCCAAAGCCTTCCTAAGACTACGCCGTACCTCCTGTTTTGTGTTAGCTGATAATTGCACTTCAGTCTTGTCCCAGGGAAATATTGGTGAGTCCATGTGGAACTCCTGCTTGTCTAATTTAGGCTTCCCTCAGAATTCTCTGGATGTTGTGTGATTCCGCATCGGGCACTGCCCGATCTGAGACAACTTTGAGCTCTACTTTCCCTTTGCTGCATTTCTGGGTATCAGCTGCGCGTGGTCAAGGGGACATACTCTCAGCAAATCTAGAAGACTTTGCCTACCCTCCCATCCTACTCTGTAACAGCCCGGCCATCATTTCTTTCTTTAAATTCTACATCTCCTGGAACAGGCAGTGGGGCTGGCGTGTGAGCATACAGGTGTGTGTGAGGTGGGCATGTGTGGGGAGTGGTGACACGGGTAGTATCTGGAAGAGGAAGCCTGTGCTGGTGACATGCCACGAGGCACCAGGAGGCTGGTGCGGGCGGCGTGCCACCATCTGGTACTGCCCGGAGAGCTAACTGACGCCCTAGAGTACGGCCTCACATGGCAAATGCACAACGCATGTGACCACCATCTACGTGGCTTTAAGAGCTGTATTTCACAGTTTCCTGCCTCTCTGCAAAGACTCTATTAAACCCAAGCAAACGTTTTGTTGCTGCTTGGCGTCTTGCGGCGATTCTGGCTCACGAACCTCGTGGACGCCCCAGAAGGTGTCGTGTGTGACCCGTAGCTGTGTCGTCCTGGCGCGACTCCTGTCTGGGTGGGGCCGCCTCCTGCCTCTCCATCTAGTGCACACTGTGGCTCGTCACCTCCAGCTGCTGTCAGGAGCCTGGGCCGACCCCGCTGTCTCCTCCTCCCTCTGTCCGTGGCTTCCAGCTTCCCGTGAGCTGGGAGTCAGGCATCCAAACCGGCTGAAATTGTGTCCGATAAGCCTCAGTATAAACAGAGGAGGGAAAAACCCAGGCTTTGGAGCATGGGCCTGAAGGTGTTTCTGTTGGATGCTCAGATGATTTCATTCTTTATTATGATTCAGTAAGTTTGGTTTGCTAGAAAAGTGAGTCCTAAATACCGAAGGCATTCCCATATGTAGTTCGTACAATGAGATGTCTGTTGACCTGCTTCGCCTGGCCCTGTGGAGCCACTACGGAGAGTAAAAACCAAGCAAGCCTTCACTCTTTTCTCTAGTGAGCCCAAGCTCAGTGCAATGGAGAAGTAACTTACCCCAGTGCGCTAGAAGATTCGCACCCACTGAACTTCCTACCCTGTGCCTTAGGATCATTTACTTGCTGGCAAGACTGAGTAAGTGGATCCTGTAGGAGGCTTTTCTTTTCTTTTTTTTTTTTTTTTGGTCATCGTCTGAGCTGGTGTCAGTGAAATAAACATTGAGAGTTCAGTGCACATAACAGAACAGACAGTTATTTCCTCTTGGGGGAGAAAAAGAGACATGTTTCCCGGCCATGGCTGCATCGTAAACCCAAGACAGTCAACCTGCAAATGTGTGCTGTTGGTCAGAGGGTGGATTGAGGTCAGTGGGGGCTGACTGTCTTGCACCCGTGGAAGCCTGGCCCCTGATGGGGAGGTCAGAGTGCAGCACATCTCTGTGACAGTGGGCTGGGGACACATCCAGGAGTCTGGGCATGCACAGGGCACAGAGACAATGCTCACAGGGCAGGCTGCAGGCAGAGCCTTGCCTTCAAGTGTCCCCAGAGGTCAGCCGGGCCAGCAACGACAAGCATCACCTGACCAGGAGGCTTGGGGCTTTATAAACCTCGGGCCGGCATTTCCCATTTTTTTGCATTGGGGAGTTTATATCAGAACAGTTCTGTTTCAGCCACCTGGGACGTTCCATTTAATTTCCAGAGCAATGGTGGGATTGGTGAAGCATAAACATTTGAGAGGTAAGAGCAGAGGGTCATGTGAGGGGGAATGAGCCAGCAGCCCTCCTGGGGAAAACTGGGCTGTTGGGGCAGCCAAACTTTCTGCGCTACGAGCTCAGAGTGGCAGCCCACTCCTAATAGTTTTGCAGGAGCCTAGCGACGGCTGCTGTAGACTCGGCACCGCTGGCCCAGGGGACGGTCTGAGTTGGGAAAGGAAGGCTGGGCCGCTGAGCCAGTTGTTTGAAATAATAAAAAGCAAAACTGGCCAGTTTATTTATTTTTTTCGGAACAATAGAATTTCCCACCACCCCGGCTCGCTGAGCACCACTCCCCTTTCCTTGCCAGCACTCTGTATTGCTTTTCCCAGAGGCTATCGGGCCACATTCACCTTTTGGGCAGAGGCCCAGCTGTGAAATGCTTTGGGGCTACAAGAGGATGTTGCGGGAAGTTTTGTGAGCTGCTGAAACCAGGGAGTGAGAATAATGGAAATCATACTGTAGCCGTAATTACAGAGTTGTCTTCTCTGAGCCCTGTAATAATCTCCTGTGTGTATCAAGGGCCATGCAGAGTTCTTTGCCATACGACAAGGGACTCGAGGTGGGGGGGTGGATGGGAGGGCTTGGGGGTTTGCTGTGTGTTTCTGGGGTCTGGGAGCTAGACTGTAGCGATCCATAGGCTGCCCTCGAAATTACTGACTTTTCCTTTTGTTTGAAAGGTGTGGGTCCTCATCATTTGCAACCTGGCCTCTGATGACCATAATTTCACTCCTTTAGTGCATACATCACATGAGGCAGAGGGAAAGGAGGTGAGGAAACTGCCAGTTTGGATGTCTTTTACGTTTTCTGATGCGTGCGTGCACGTG